>NW_024100184.1:0-169585 GCF_016545835.1 Crotalus tigris
AGGTTTAGGTCACCATGCACTTAGAACCAAATGTACACTGCCAACAAACTCGGAGTGCTTGGGTATGGTTAGGAGGGCACTTACTTTTCTAGGCTTCCCTATCTACCTTTCCTGGTAAAATACATGGGAAAATTCCATAGGAGGAAAATTCCACTTAGGCTTAGGGTTATGTCACCATTAACTCATAGAGCAAAATGGACACCACCAAGAAACTCAGAGTGCTTGGGTATGGTTAGGAGCTAAATAACTTTTCTAGGCTGCCCTATCTATGTTTCCTGGTAAAATACATGGGAAAATTGCATAGGAGGAAAATTCCACTTAGGGTTAGGGTTGGGTCACCATGCACTTAGAACCAAATGTACACTGCCAACAAACTCGGAGTGCTTGGGTATGGTTAGGAGGGCACTTACTTTTCTAGGCTGCACTATATATGTTTCTTGGCAAAATACCTGGGAAAATCCCATAGGAAGAAAATTAGACTTAGGGATAGGGTTAGGTCACCATGAACTCATAGAGGAAAATGGACACCGCCAACAAACTCGGAGTATTTGGGTGTGGTTTGGAGTGCTCTTCCTTTTCTAGGCTGCCTTATCTATGTTACCTGGTAAAATACATGGGAAAATCCCTTAGGAGAAAAATTCCACTTAGGGTTAGGGATAGGTCACCATCAACTCATGGAGCAAAATGGATACTGCCAACAAACTCGGAGTATTTGGGAATGATTTGAGCAAAATGGACACTGTCTACAAACTCGGAGTGCTTGGGCATGGTTAGGAGGGCTCTTACTTTTCTAGGCTGTCCTACCTATGTTTCCTTGTAAAACACATGAGAAAATAACATAGGAGGAAAATTCCATTGAGGGTTAGTGTTGGGTCACCATGAACTCATAGAGCAAAATTGACACCACCAACAAATTCGGAGTGCTTGAGTATGGTTAGGAGGGCACTTACTTTTCTAGGCTGCCCTATCTATGTTTCCTGGTAAAATACGTGGGAAAATCCCATAGGAGTAAAATTCCACTTAGGGATAGGGTTAAGTCACAATGAACTCTTAGAGCAAAATGGACACCGCCAACAAACTCGCAGTATTTGGGTATGGTTTAAACAAAATGGATACTGCCTACAAACTCGGAGTGCTTGGGAATGGTTTGGAGGGCTCTTACTTTTCCAGCGTGTCCTATCTATGTTTCCTGGTAAAATACATGGGAAAATCCCTTAGGAGAAAAATTCCACTTAGGGTTAGGGATAGGTCACCATCAACTCATGGAGCAAAATGGATACTGCCAACAAACTCGGAGTATTTGGGAATGATTTGAGCAAAATGGACACTGTCTACAAATTCGGAGTGCTTGGGCATGGTTAGGAGGGCTCTTACTTTTCTAGGCTGTCCTACCTATGTTTCCTTGTAAAACACATGAGAAAATAACATAGGAGGAAAATTCCATTTAGGGTTAGTGTTGGGTCACCATGAACTCATAGAGCAAAATTGACACCACCAACAAATTCGGAGTGCTTGAGTATGGTTAGGAGGGCACTTACTTTTCTAGGCTGCCCTATCTATTTTTCCTGGTAAAATACGTGGGAAAATCCCATAGGAGTAAAATTCCACTTAGGGTTAGGGTTAAGTCACAATGAACTCTTAGAGCAAAATGGACACCGCCAACAAACTCGCAGTATTTGGGTATGGTTTAAACAAAATGGATACTGCCTACAAACTCTGAGTGCTTGGGAATGGTTTGGAGGGCTCTTACTTTTCCAGCCTGTCCTATCTATGTTTCCTGGTAAAATACATGGGAAAATCCCATAGAAGTAAAATTCCACTTAGGGTTAGGGTTAGGTCACCATGAACTCATAGAGCAAAATGGACACCACCAACAAACTCGGAGTGCTTGGGTATGGTTAGGAGGGCACTTACTTTTCTAGGCTGCGCTATCTATGTTTCTTGGCAAAATACATGGGAAAATCCAATAGGAAGAAAATTAGACTTAGGGATAGGGTTAGGTCACCATGAACTCATAGAGCAAAATGGACACTGCCAACAAACTCGGAGTAGTTGGGTATGGTTTGGAGGGCACTTACTTTTCTAGGCAGGCATATCTATGTTTCTTGGCAAAATACATGGGAAAATCCCATAGGAGGAAAATTCCACTTAGGGATAGGGTTAGGTCACCATGAACTCATAGAGCAAAATGGACACCGCCAACAAACTCGGAGTGCTTGGGTATGGTTAGGCGGGCACTTACTTTTCTCGGATGCCCTATCTATGTTTCCTGGTAAAATACATGGGAAAATACCGTAGGAGTAAAATTCCACTTAGGGTTAGGGTTAGGTCACCCTGAACTCATAGAACAAAATGGATACTGCCTACAAACTTAGAGTGCTTTGGTATGGTTAGGAGGGCACTTACTTTTCTAGGCTGCGCTATCTATGTTTCTTGGCAAAATACATGGGAAAATCCCATAGGAAGAAAATTAGACTTAGGGATAGGGTTAGGTCACCATGAACTCATAGAGCAAAATGGACACTGCCAACAAACTCGGAGTATTTGGGTATGGTTTGGAGGGCACTTACCTTTCTAGGCTGCCCTATCTATGTTTCTTCGCAAAATACATGGGAAAATCCCATAGGAAAAAAATTAGACTTAGGGATAGGGTTAGGTCACCATGAACTCAAAGAACAAAATGGACTACACCAACAAATTCGGAGTGCTTGGGTATGGTTAGGAGGGCACTTACTTTTCTAGGCTTCCCTATCTACCGTTCCTGTAAAATACATGGGAAAATCCCTTAGGAGGAAAATTCCACTTAGGGTTAGGGTTAGGTCACCCTGAACTCATAGAACAAAATGGATACTGCCTACAAACATGGAGTGCTTTGGTATGGTTAGGAGGGCACTTACTTTTCTAGGCTGCCCTATCTATGTTTCTTGGCAAAATACATGGGAAAATCCCATACGAGGAAAATTCCACTTAGGGATAGGGTTAGGTCACCATGAACTCATAGAGCAAAATGGACACTGCCAGCAAACTCGGAGTGCTTGGGTATGGTTAGGAGGGCACTTACTTTTCTAGGCTGTCCTATCTATGTTTCCTGTTAAATACATGGGAAAATCCCATAGGAAAAAAAATTCCACTTGGGGTTAGGGTTAGGTCACCATGAACTCATAGAGCAAAATGGACACCACCAACAAACTCGGAGTGCTTGGGTATGGTTAGGAGGGCACTTACTTTTTTAGGCTGCCCTATCTTTGTTTCTTGGCAAAATACATGGGAAAATCCCATAGGAAGAAAATTCCACTTAGGGTTAGGGTTATGTCACCATTAACTCATAGAGCAAAATGGACACCACCAAGAAACTCGGAGTGCTTGGGTATGGTTAGGAGCTAAATAACTTTTCTAGGCTGCCCTATCTATGTTTCCTGGTAAAATACATGGGAAAATTGCATAGGAGGAAAATTCCACTTAGGGTTAGGGTTAGGTCACCATGCACTTAGAACCAAATGTACACTGCCAACAAACTCGGAGTGCTTGGGTATGGTTAGGAGGGCACTTACTTTTCTAGGCTGCACTATATATGTTTCTTGGCAAAATACCTGGGAAAATCCCATAGGAAGAAAATTAGACTTAGGGATAGGGTTAGGTCACCATGAACTCATAGAGGAAAATGGACACCGCCAACAAACTCGGAGTATCTGGGTGTGGTTTGGAGTGCTCTTCCTTTTCTAGGCTGCCTTATCTATGTTACCTGGTAAAATACATGGGAAAATCCCTTAGGAGAAAAATTCCACTTAGGGTTAGGGATAGGCCACCATCAACTCATGGAGCAAAATGGATACTGCCAACAAACTCGGAGTATTTGGGAATGATTTGAGCAAAATGGACACTGTCTACAAATTCGGAGTGCTTGGGCATGGTTAGGAGGGCTCTTACTTTTCTAGGCTGTCCTACCTATGTTTCCTTGTAAAACACATGAGAAAATAACATAGGAGGAAAATTCCATTTAGGGTTAGTGTTGGGTCACCATGAACTCTTAGAGCAAAATTGACACCACCAACAAATTCGGAGTGCTTGAGTATGGTTAGGAGGGCACTTACTTTTCTAGGCTGCCCTATCTATGTTTCCTGGTAAAATACGTGGGAAAATCCCATAGGAGTAAAATTCCACTTAGGGATAGGGTTAAGTCACAATGAACTCTTAGAGCAAAATGGACACCGCCAACAAACTCGCAGTATTTGGGTATGGTTTAAACAAAATGGATACTGCCTACAAACTCGGAGTGCTTGGGAATGGTTTGGAGGGCTCTTACTTTTCCAGCCTGTCCTACTATGTTTCCTGGTAAAATACATGGGAAAATCCCATAGAAGTAAAATTCCACTTAGGGTTAGGGTTAGGTCACCATGAACTCATAGAGCAAAATGGACACCACCAACAAACTCGGAGTGCTTGGGTATGGTTAGGAGGGCACTTACTTTTCTAGGCTGCGCTATCTATGTTTCTTGGCAAAATACATGGGAAATCCCATAGGAAGAAAATTAGACTTAGGGATAGGGTTTAGGTCACATGAACTCATAGAGCAAAATGGACACTGCCAACAAACTCGGAGTATTTGGGTATGGTTTGGAGGGCACTTACTTTTCTAGGCTGCCCTATCTATGTTTCTTGGCAAAATACATGGGAAAATCCCATAGGAGGAAAATTCCACTTAGGGATAGGGTTAGGTCACCATGAACTCATAGAGCAAAATGGACACCGCCAACAAACTCGGAGTGCTTGGGTATGGTTAGGAGGCACTTACTTTTCTCGGATGCCCTATCTATGTTTCCTGGTAAAATACATGGGAAAATACCGTAGGAGTAAAATTCCACTTAGGGTTAGGGTTAGGTCACCCTGAACTCATAGAACAAAATGGATACTGCCTACAAACTTGGAGTGCTTTGGTATGGTTAGGAGGGCACTTACTTTTCTAGGCTGCGCTATCTATGTTTCTTGGCAAAATACATGGGAAAATCCCATAGGAAGAAATTAGACTTAGGGATAGGGTTAGGTCACCATGAACTCATAGAGCAAAATGGACACTGCCAACAAACTCGGAGTATTTGGGTATGGTTTGGAGGGCACTTACCTTTCTAGGCTGCCCTATCTATGTTTCTTCGCAAAATACATGGGAAAATCCCATAGGAAAAAAATTAGACTTAGGGATAGGGTTAGGTCACCATGAACTCAAAGAACAAAATGGACTACACCAACAAATTCGGAGTGCTTGGGTATGGTTAGGAGGGCACTTACTTTTCTAGGCTTCCCTATCTACCGTTCCTGGTAAAATACATGGGAAAATCCCTTAGGAGGAAAATTCCACTTAGGGTTAGGGTTAAGTCACCCTGAACTCATAGAACAAAATGGATACTGCCTACAAACTTGGAGTGCTTTGGTATGGTTAGGAGGGCACTTACTTTTCTAGGCTGCCCTATCTATGTTTCTTGGCAAAATACATGGGAAAATCCCATACGAGGAAAATTCCACTTAGGGATAGGGTTAGGTCACCATGAACTCATAGAGCAAAATGGACACTGCCAACAAACTCGGAGTGCTTGGGTATGGTTAGGAGGGCACTTACTTTTCTAGGCTGTCCTATCTATGTTTCCTGTTAAATACATAGGAAAATCCCATAGGAGTAAAATTCCACTTGGGGTTAGGGTTAGGTCACCATGAACTCATAGAGAAAAATGGACACCACCAACAAACTCGGAGTGCTTGGTATGGTTAGGAGGGCACTTACTTTTCTAGGCTGCACTATCTATGTTTCTTGGCAAAATACCTGGGAAAATCCCATAGGAAGAAAATTAGACTTAGGGATAGGGTTAGGTCACCATGAACTCATAGAGGAAAATGGACACCGCCAACAAACTCGGAGTGCTTGGGTATGGTTAGGAGGGCACTTAGTTTTCTAGGCTGCCCTTTCTATGTTTCGTGGTAATATACATTGGAAAATCCCATAGGAGGAAAATTCCACTTAAGGATAGGGTTAGGTCACAATGAACTCATAGAGCAAAATGGACACCGCCAACAAACTCGGAGTATTTGGGTGTGGTTTGGAGGGCTCTTCTTTTTCTAGGCTGCCCTATCTATGTTACCTGGTAAAATACATGGGAAAATCCCTTAGGAGAAAAATTCCACTTAGGGTTAGGGTTAGGTCACCATGAACTCATGGAGCAAAATGGATACTGCCAACAAACTCGGAGTATTTGGGAATGATTTGAGAAAAATGGACACTGTCTACAAACTCGGAGTGCTTGGGCATGGTTTGGAGGGCTCTTACTTTTCTAGGCTGTCCTACCTATGTTTCCTTGTAAAATACATGAGAAAATAACATAGGAGGAAAATTCCATTTTGGGTTAGTGTTAGGTCACCATGAACTCATAGAGCAAAATTGACACCACCAACAAATTCGGAGTGCTTGGGACTGGTTAGGAGGGCACTTACTTTTCTAGGCTGCCCTATCTATGTTTCCTGGTAAAATACGTGGGAAAATCCCATAGGAGTAAAATTCCACTTAGGGATAGGGTTAAGTCACAATGAACTCTTAGAGCAAAATGGACACTGCCAACAAACTCGCAGTATTTGGGTATGGTTTAAACAAAATGGATACTGTCTACAAACTCGGAGTGCTTGGGCATGGTTTGGAGGGCTCTTACTTTTCTAGGCTGTCCTACCTA
This sequence comes from Crotalus tigris, assembly GCF_016545835.1. Lineage (NCBI taxonomy): Eukaryota > Metazoa > Chordata > Lepidosauria > Squamata > Viperidae > Crotalus > Crotalus tigris. The sequence goes on from NW_024100184.1 coordinate 6,711, forward strand.
TGTTTCCTTGTAAAATACGTGGGAAAATCCCATAGAAGTAAAATTCCACTTAGGGTTAGGGTTAGGTCACCATGACCTCATAGAGCAAAATGGACACCACCAACAAACTCGGAGTGCTTGGGTATGGTTAGGAGGGCACTTACTTTTCTAGGCTGCGCTATCTATGTTTCTTGGCAAAATACATGGGAAAATCCCATAGGAAGAACATTAGACTTAGGGATAGGGTTAGGTCACCATGAACTCATAGAGCAAAATGGACACTGCCAACAAACTCGGAGTATTTGGGTATGGTTTGGAGGGCACTTACTTTTCTAGGCTGCCCTATCTATGTTTCTTGGCAAAATACATGGGAAAATCCCGTAGGAGGAAAATTCCACTTAGGGATAGGGTTAGGTCACCATGAACTCATAGAGCAAAATGGACACCGCCAACAAACTCGGAGTGCTTGGGTCTGGTTAGGAGGGCACTTACTTTTCTCGGATGCCCTATCTATGTTTCCTGGTAAAATACATGGGAAAATACCGTAGGAGTAAAATTCCACTTAGGGTTAGGTTTAGGTCACCATTAACTCATAGAGCAAAACGGACACCACCAACAAACTCGGAGTATTTGGTTTTGGTTTGGAGGGCACTTTCTTTTCTAGGCTACCCTATCTTTGTTTCTTGGCCAAATACATGGGAAAATCCCATAGGAGGAAAATTCCACTTAGGGATAGGGTTAGGTCACCATGAACTCATAGAGCAAAATGGACACTGCCAAGAAAATCGGAGTATTTGGGTATCCTTTGAGCAAAATGGACACTGTCTACAAAGTCGGAATGCTTGGGCATGGTTAGCAGGGCTCTTACTTTTCTAGGCTGTCCTTACTATGTTTCCTTGTAAAATACATGAGAAAATCACATAGGAGGAAAATTCCAGTTAGGGTTAGGGTTAGGTCACCATGAACTCATAGAGCAAAATGGACACCACCAAGAAACTCGGAGTGCTTGGTATGGTTAGGAGGGCACTTACTTTTCTAGGCTGCCCTTTCTATGTTTCGTGGTAATATACATTGGAAAATCCCATAGGAGGAAAATTCCACTTAGGGATAGGGTTAGGTCACAATGAACTCATAGAGCAAAATGGACACCGCCAACAAACTCGGAGTATTTGGGTGTGGTTTGGAGGGCTCTTCTTTTTCTAGGCTGCCCTATCTATGTTACCTGGTAAAATACATGGGAAAATCCCATAGGAGTAAAATTCCACTTAGGGATAGGGTTAAGTCACAATGAACTCTTAGAGCAAAATGGACACTGCCAACAAACTCGCAGTATTTGGGTATGGTTTAAACAAAATGGATACTGCCTACAAACTCGGAGTGCTTGGGAATGGTTTGGAGGGCTCTTACTTTTCTTCCTGTTGTATCTATGTTTCCTGGTAAAATACATGGGAAAATCCCATAGAAGTAAAATTCCACTTAGGGTTAGGGTTAGGTCACCATGACCTCATAGAGCAAAATGGACACCACCAACAAACTCGGAGTGCTTGGGTATGGTTAGGAGGGCACTTACTTTTCTAGGCTGCCCTATCTATGTTTCTTGGCAAAATACATGGGAAAATCCCATAGGAAGAAAATTAGACTTAGGGATAGGGTTAGGTCACCATTAACTCATAGAGCAAAACGGACACCACCAACAAACTCGGAGTATTTGGTTTTGGTTTGGAGGGCACTTTCTTTTCTAGGCTGCCCTATCTTTGTTTCTTGGCCAAATACATGGGAAAATCCCATAGGAGGAAAATTCCACTTAGGGATAGGGTTAGGTCACCATGAACTCATAGAGCAAAATGGACACTGCCAAGAAAATCGGATTATTTGGGTATCCTTTGAGCAAAATGGACACTGTCTACAAAGTCGGAATGCTTGGGCATGGTTAGCAGGGCTCTTACTTTTCTAGGCTGTCCTTACTATGTTTCCTTGTAAAATACATGAGAAAATCACATAGGAGGAAAATTCCAGTTAGGGTTAGGGTTAGGTCACCATGAACTCATAGAGCAAAATGGACACCACCAAGAAACTCGGAGTGCTTGGTATGGTTAGGAGGGCACTTACTTTTCTAGGCTGCACTATCTATGTTTCTTGGCAAAATACCTGGGAAAATCCCATAGGAAGAAAATTAGACTTAGGGATAGGGTTAGGTCACCATGAACTCATAGAGGAAAATGGACAACGCCAACAAACTCGGAGTGCTTGGGTATGGTTAGGAGGGCACTTAGTTTTCTAGGCTGCCCTTTCTATGTTTCGTGGTAATATACATTGGAAAATCCCATAGGAGGAAAATTCCACTTAGGGATAGGGTTAGGTCACAATGAACTCATAGAGCAAAATGGACACCGTCAACAAACTCGGAGTATTTGGGTGTGGTTTGGAGGGCTCTTCTTTTTCTAGGCTTCCCTATCTATGTTACCTGGTAAAATTCATGGGAAAATCCCTTAGGAGAAAAATTCCACTTAGGGTTAGGGTTAGGTCACCATGAACTCATGGAGCAAAATGGATACTGCCAACAAACTCGGAGTATTTGGGAATGATTTGAGCAAAATGGACACTGTCTACAAACTCGGAGTGCTTGGGCATGGTTTGGAGGGCTCTTACTTTTCTAGGCTGTCCTACCTATGTTTCCTTGTAAAATACATGAGAAAATAACATAGGAGGAAAATTCCATTTTGGGTTAGTGTTAGGTCACCATGAACTCATAGAGCAAAATTGACACCACCAACAAATTCGGAGTGCTTGGGAATGGTTAGGAGGGCACTTACTTTTCTAGGCTGCCCTATCTATGTTTCCTGGTAAAATACGTGGGAAAATCCCATAGGAGTAAAATTCCACTTAGGGATAGGGTTAAGTCACAATGAACTCTTAGAGCAAAATGGACACTGCCAACAAACTCGCAGTATTTGGGTATGGTTTAAACAAAATGGATACTGCCTACAAACTCGGAGTGCTTGGGCATGGTTTGGAGGGCTCTTACTTTTCTAGGCTGTCCTACCTATGTTTCCTTGTAAAATACATGGGAAAATCCCATAGAAGTAAAATTCCACTTAGGGTTAGGGTTAGGTCACCATGACCTCATAGAGCAAAATGGACACCACCAACAAACTCGGAGTGCTTGGGTATGGTTAGGAGGGCACTTACTTTTCTAGGCTGCGCTATCTATGTTTCTTGGCAAAATACATGGGAAAATCCCATAGGAAGAAAATTAGACTTAGGGATAGGGTTAGGTCACCATGAACTCATAGAGCAAAATGGACACTGCCAACAAACTCGGAGTATTTGGGTATGGTTTGGAGGGCACTTACTTTTCTAGGCTGCCCTATCTATGTTTCTTGGCCAAATACATGGGAAAATCCCATAGGAGGAAAATTCCACTTAGGGATAGGGTTAGGTCACCATGAACTCATAGAGCAAAATGGACACCGCCAACAAACTCGGAGTGCTTGGGTATGGTTAGGAGGGCACTTACTTTTCTCGGATGCCCTATCTATGTTTCCTGGTAAAATACATGGGAAAATACCGTAGGAGTAAAATTCCACTTAGGGTTAGGTTTAGGTCACCATTAACTCATAGAGCAAAACGGACACCACCAACAAACTCGGAGTATTTGGTTTTGGTTTGGAGGGCACTCTCTTTTCTAGGCTGCCCTATCTATGTTTCTTGGCCAAATACATGGGAAAATCCCATAGGAGGAAAATTCCACTTAGGGATAGGGTTAGGTCACCATGAACTCATAGAGCAAAATGGACACTGCCAAGAAAATCGGAGTATTTGGGTATCCTTTGAGCAAAATGGACACTGTCTACAAAGTCGGAATGCTTGGGCATGGTTAGCAGGGCTCTTACTTTTCTAGGCTGTCCTTACTATGTTTCCTTGTAAAATACATGAGAAAATCACATAGGAGGAAAATTCCAGTTAGGGTTAGGGTTAGGTCACCATGAACTCATAGAGCAAAATGGACACCACCAAGAAACTCGGAGTGCTTGGTATGGTTAGGAGGGCACTTACTTTTCTAGGCTGCACTATCTATGTTTCTTGGCAAAATACCTGGGAAAATCCCATAGGAAGAAAATTAGACTTAGGGATAGGGTTAGGTCACCATGAACTCATAGAGGAAAATGGACACCGCCAACAAACTCGGAGTGCGTGGGTATGGTTAGGAGGGCACTTAGTTTTCTAGGCTGCCCTTTCTATGTTTCGTGGTAATATACATTGGAAAATCCCATAGGAGGAAAATTCCACTTAGGGATAGGGTTAGGTCACAATGAACTCATAGAGCAAAATGGACACCGCCAACAAACTCGGAGTATTTGGGTGTGGTTTGGAGGGCTCTTCTTTTTGTAGGCTGCCCTATCTATGTTACCTGGTAAAATACATGGGAAAATCCCATAGGAGTAAAATTCCACTTAGGGATAGGGATAAGTCACAATGAACTCTTAGAGCAAAATGGACACTGCCAACAAACTCGCAGTATTTGGGTATGGTTTAAACAAAATGGATACTGCCTACAAACTCGGAGTGCTTGGGAATGGTTTGGAGGGCTCTTACTTTTCTTCCTGTTGTATCTATGTTTCCTGGTAAAATACATGGGAAAATCCCATAGAAGTAAAATTCCACTTAGGGTTAGGGTTAGGTCACCATGACCTCATAGAGCAAAATGGACACCACCAACAAACTCGGAGTGCTTGGGTATGGTTAGGAGGGCACTTACTTTTCTAGGCTGCGCTATCTATGTTTCTTGGCAAAATACATGGGAAAATCCCATAGGAAGACAATTAGACTTAGGGATAGGGTTAGGTCACCATGAACTCATAGAGCAAAATGGACACCGCCAACAAACTCGGAGTGCTTGGGTATGGTTAGGAGGGCACGTACTTTTCTCGGATGCCCTATCTATGTTTCCTGGTAAAATACATGGGAAAATACCGTAGGAGTAAAATTCCACTTAGGGTTAGGTTTAGGTCACCATTAACTCATAGAGCAAAACGGACACCACCAACAAACTCGGAGTATTTGGTTTTGGTTTGGAGGGCACTTTCTTTTCTAGGCTGCCCTATCTATGTTTCTTCGCAAAATACATGGGAAAATCCCATAGGAAGAAAATTAGACTTAGGGATAGGCTTAGGTCACCATGAACTCATAGAGCAAAATGGACACCGCCAACAAACTCGGAGTGCTTGGGTATGGTTAGGAGGGCACTTAGTTTTCTAGGCTGCCCTTTCTATTTTTCCTGGTAAAATACATTGTAAAATCCCATAGGAGGAAAATTCCACTTAGGGATAGGGTTAGGTCACCATGAACTCATAGAGCAAAATGGACACCACCAACAAACTCGGAGTATTTGGGTGTGGTTTGGAGGGCTCTTACTTTTCTAGGCTGTCCTATCTATGTTTCTTGGCAAAATACATGGGAAAATCCCATAGGAGGAAAATTCCACTTAGGGTTAGGGTTAGGTCACCATGAACTCATAGAGCAAAATGGACACTGCCAAGAAAATCGGAGTATTTGGGTATGGTTTGAGCAAAATGGACACTGTCTACAAAGTCGGAGTGCTTGGGCATGGTTAGCAGGGCTCTTACTTTTCTAGGCTGTCCTTACTATGTTTCCTTGTAAAATACATGAGAAAATCACATAGGAGGAAAATTCCAGTTAGGGTTAGGGTTAGGTTACCATGAACTCATAGAGCAAAATGGACACCACCAACAAATTCGGAGTGCTTGGGTATGGTTAGGAGGGCACTTACTTTTCTAGGCTTCCCTATCTACCGTTCCTGGTAAAATACATGGGAAAATCCCTTAGGAGGAAAATTCCACTTAGGGTTAGGGTTAGGTCACCCTGTACTCATAGAACAAAATGGATACTGCCTACAAACTCGGAGTGCTTGGGTATGGTTAGGAGGGCACTTACTTTTCTAGGCTGCCCTATCTATGTTTCCTGGCAAAATACATGGGAAAATCCCATAGGAAGAAAATTAGACTTAGGGATAGGTTTAGGTCACCATGAACTCACAGAGCAAAATGGACACCGCCAACAAACTCGGAGTGCTTGGGTATGGTTAGGAGGGCACTTAGTTTTCTAGGCTGCCCTATCTATGTTTCTTGGCAAAATACATGGGAAAATCCCATAGGAGGAAAATTCCACTTAGGGTTAGGGTTAGGTCACCATGAACTCATAGAGCAAAATGGACACTGCCAAGAAAATCGGAGTATTTGGGTATGGTTTGAGCAAAATGGACACTGTCTACAAAGTCGGAGTGCTTGGGCATGGTTAGCAGGGCTCTTACTTTTCTAGGCTGTCCTTACTATGTTTCCTTGTAAAATACATGAGAAAATCACAAAGGAGGAAAATTCCAGTTAGGGTTAGGGTTAGGTCACCATGAACTCAAAGAGCAAAATGGACACCACCAACAAATTCGGAGTGCTTGTGTATGGTTAGGAGGGCACTTATTTTTCTAGGCTGTCCTATCTATGTTTCCTGGTAAAATACATGGGAAAATCCCATAGGAGTACAATTCTACTTAGGGTTAGGGTTAGGTCACCTTGAACTCATAGAGCAAAATGGACACCACCAACAAACTCGGAGTGCTTGTGTATGGTTACGAGGGCACTTACTTTTCTACGCTGCCCTATCTATGTTTCCTCGTAAAATACATGGGAAAATCCCATAGGACTAAAATTCCAATTAGGTTTAGGGTTAGGTCACCATGAACTCATAGAGCAAAATGGACACCGCCAACAAACTCAGAGTATTTGGGTATGGTTTGAGCAAAATGGACACTGCCTACAAACTCGGAGTGCTTGGGAATGGTTTGGAGGGCTCTTACTTTTCCAGGCTGTCCTATCTATGTTTCCTGGTAAAATACATGGGTAAATCCCATAGGAGTAAAATTCCACTTAGGGTTAGGGTTAGGTTACCATGAACTCATAGAGCAAAATGGACACCACCAACAAACTCGGAGTGCTTGGTTATGGTTAGGAGGGCACTTACTTTTCTAGGCTGCCCTATCTATGTTTCTTTGCAAAATAGATGGGAAAATCCCGTAGGAAGAAAATTAGAATTAGGGATAGGGTTAGGTCACCATGAACTCATAGAGCAAAATGAACACCGCCAACAAACTTGGAGTATTTGGGTATGGTTTGAGCAAAATGGACACCGCCTACAAACTCGGAGTGCTTGGGAATGGTTAGGAGGGCTCTTACTTTTCTAGGCTGCCCTATCTATGTTTCTTTGCAAAATAGATGGGAAAATCCCGTAGGAAGAAAATTAGAATTAGGGATAGGGTTAGGTCACCATGAACTCATAGAGCAAAATGGACACTGCCAACAAACTTGGAGTATTTGGGTATGGTTTGAACAAAATGGACACTGTCTACAAACTCGGAGTGCTTGGGCAGGGTTAGGAGGGCTCTTACTTTTCTAGGCTGTCCTAACTATGTTTCCTTGTAAAATACATGAGAAAATCACATAGGAGGAATATTCCAGTTAGGGTTAGGGTTAGGTCACCATGAACTCATAGAGCAAAACTGACACCACCAACAAATTCGGAATGATTGGGTATGGTTAGGAGGGCACTTACTTTTCTAGGCTGCCCTATCTATGTTATCTGGTAAAATACGTGGGAAAATCCCGTAGGAGTAAAATTCCAGTTAGGGTTAGGTTTAGGTCACCATTAACTTATAGAGCAAAATGTACACTGCAAACAAACTCGGAGTTCTTGGGTCTGGTTAGGAGGGCACTTACTTTTCTAGACTGCCCTATCTATGTTTCCTTGTAAAATACATAGGAAAATCCCATAGGAGTAAAATTACAATTAGGGTTAGGGTTAGGTCACCATGAACTCATAGAGCAAAATGGACACCGCCAACAAACTCGGAGTATTTGGGTATGGTTTGGAGGGCACTTACTTTTCTAGGCTGCCCTATCTATGTTTCCTCGTAAAATACATGGGAAAATCCCATAGGAGTAAAATTCCAGTTAGGGCTAGGGTTAGGTCACCATGAACTCATAGAGCAAAATGGACACCGCCCAAAAACTCGGAGTATTTGGGTATGGTTTGAGCAAAATGGACCCCGCCTTCAAGCTCGGAGTGCCTGGGCATGGTTTGGAGGGCGCTTACTTTTCTAGGCTGCCCTATATATGTTTCCTGGTAAAATACATGGGAAAATCCCATAGGAGAAAAATTCCACTTAGGGTTAGGGTTAGGTCACCATGAACTCAAAGAGAAAAATGGACACCGCCAACAAACTCGGAGTATTTGAGTATTTTTTGAGCAAAATGGACACGGCCTACAAACTCGGAGTGCTTGGTCATGGTAAGGAGGGCTCTTACTTTTCTAGGCTGTCCTATCTATGTTTCCTGGTAAAATACGTGGGAAAATTCCATAGGAGGAAAATTCCACTTAGGGTTAGGGTTAGGTCACCCTGAACTCATAGAACAAAATGGATACTGCCTACAAACTCGGAGTGCTTGTTTATGGTTAGGAGGGCACTTACTTTTCTTGGCTGCCCTATCTATGTTTCCTGGTAAAATACGTGGGAAAATCCCATAGGAGTAAAATTCCAATTAGGGTTAGGGTTAGGTCACCATTAACTCATAGAGCAAAATGGACACCACCAAGAAACTCGGAGTGCTTGGGTATGGTTAGGAGGTAATAAACTTTTCTAGGCTGCCCTATCTATGTTTCCTGGTAAAATACATGGGATAATTGCATAGGAGGAAAATTCCACTTAGGGTTAGGGTTAGGTCACCATGCACTTAGAACCAAATGTACACTGCCAACAAACTCGGAGTGCTTGGGTATGGTTAGGAGGGCACTTACTTTTCTAGGCTGCACTATATATGTTTCTTGGCAAAATACCTGGGAAAATCCCATAGGAAGAAAATTAGACTTAGGGATAGGGTTAGGTCACCATGAACTCATAGAGGAAAATGGACACCGCCAACAAACTCGGAGTATTTGGGTGTGGTTTGGAGGGCTCTTCCTTTTCTAGGCTGCCCTATCTATGTTACCTGGTAAAATACATGGGAAAATCCCTTAGGAGAAAAATTCCACTTAGGGTTAGGGATAGGTCACCATGAACTCATGGAGCAAAATGGATACTGCCAAGAAACTCGGAGTATTTGGGAATGATTTGAGCAAAATGGACACTGTCTACAAACTCGGAGTGCTTGGGCATGGTTAGGAGGGCTCTTACTTTTCTAGGCTGTCCTACCTATGTTTCCTTGTAAAACACATGAGAAGATAACATAGGAGGAAAATTCCATTTAGGGTTAGTGTTGGGTTACCATGAACTCATAGAGCAAAATTGACACCACCAACAAATTCGGAGTGCTTGGGTATGGTTAGGAGGCACTTACTTTTCTAGGCTTCCCTATCTATGTTTCCTGGTAAAATACGTGGGAAAATCCCATAGGAGTAAAATTCCACTTAGGGATAGGGTTAAGTCACAATGAACTCTTAGAGCAAAATGGACACCGCCAACAAACTCGCAGTATTGGGGTATGGTTTAAACAAAATGGATACTGCCTACAAACTCGGAGTGCTTGGGAATGGTTTAGAGGGCTCTTACTTTTCCAGCCTGTCCTATCTATGTTTCCTGGTAAAATACATGGGAAAATCCCATAGAAGTAAAATTCCACTTAGGGTTAGTGTTAGGTCACCATGAACTCATAGAGCAAAATGGACACCACCAACAAACTCGGAGTGCTTGGGTATGGTTAGGAGGGCACTTACTTTTCTACGCTTCCCTATGTACCTTTCCTGGTAAAATACATGGGAAAATTCCATAGGAGGAAAATTCCACTTAGGGTTAGGGTTATGTCACCATTAACTCATAGAGCAAAATGGACACGACCAACAAACTCGCAGTGCTTGGGTATGGTTAGGAGCTAAATAACTTTTCTAGGCTGCCCTATCTATGTTTCCTGGTAAAATACATGGGAAAATTGCATAGGAGGAAAATTCCACTTAGGGTTAGGGTTAGGTCACCATGCACATAGAACCAAATGTACACTGCCAACAAACTCGGAATGCTTGGGAATGGTTTGGAGGGCTCTTACTTTTCCAGGCTGTCCTATCTATGTTTCTTGGCAAAATACATGGGAAAATCCCGTAGGAAGAAAATTAGACTTAGGGATAGGGTTAGGTCACCATGAACTCATAGAGCAAAATGGACACCGTCAAAAAAATCAGAGTATTTGGGTATGGTTTGAGCAAAATGGACACCACCTACAAACTCGGAGTGATTGGGAATGGTTTGGAGGGCTCTTAGTTTTCTAGGCTGTCCTATCTATGTTTCCTGGTAAAATACATTGGAAAATCCCATAGGAGGAAAATTCCACTTAGGGATAGGGTTAGGTCACCATGAAGTCATAGAGCAAAATTGACAGCGCCAACAAACTCGGAGTATTTGGGTGTGCTTTGGAGGGCACTTCCTTTTCTAGGCTGCCCTATCAATGTTACCTGGTAAAATACATGGGAAAATCCCATAGGAGGAAAATTCCACTTAGGGTTAGGGTTAGGTCACCATGAACTCATGGAGCAAAATGGACACTGCCAACAAACTCGGAGTATTGGGGTATGGTTTGAGCAAAATGGACACTGTCTACAAACTCGGAGTGCTTGGGAATGGTTAGGAGGGCTCTTACTTTTCTAGGCTGTCCTAACTATGTTTCCTTGTAAAATACGTGAGAAAATCACATAGGAGGAAAATTCCATTTAGGGTTAGGGTTAGGTCACCATGAACTCATAGAGCAAAATGGACACTGCCAACAAATTCGGAGTGCTTGGGTGTGGTTTGGAGGGCACTTACTTTTCTAGGCTGCCCTATCTATGTTTCTTGGCAAAATACATGGGAAAATCCCATCGGAGGAAAATTCCACTTAGGGTTAGGGTTAGGTCACCATGAACTCTTAGAGCAAAATGGACAACGCCAACAAACTCGGAGTATTTGGGTATGGTTTGAGCAAAATGGACACCGCCTACAAACTCGGAGTGCTTGGGAATGGTTTGGAGGGCTCTTACTTTTCCAGGCTGTCCTATCTATGTTTCCTGGTAAAATACATGGGAAAAACCCATAGGAAGAAAATTAGACTTAGGGATAGGGTTGTGTCACCATGAACTCATAGAGCAAAATGGATACTGCCAACAAACTCGGAGTATTTGGGTATGGTTTGGAGGGCACATACTTTTCTAGGCTGCCCTATCTATGTTTCTTGGCAAAATACATGGGAAAATCCCATACGAGGAAAATTCCACTTAGGGATAGGTTTAGGTCACCATGAACTCGAAGAGCAAAATGGACACCACCAACAATTCGGAGTGCTTGGGTATGGTTAGGAGGGCACTTACTTTTCTAGGCTTCCCTATCTACCTTTCCTGGTAAAATACATGGGAAAATTCCATAGGAGGAAAATTCCACTTAGGGTTAGGGTTATGTCACCATTAACTCATAGAGCAAAATGGACACCACCAAGAAACTCGGAGTGCTTGGGTATGGTTAGGAGCTAAATAACTTTTCTAGGCTGCCCTATCTATGTTTCCTGGTAAAATACATGGGAAAATTGCATAGGAGGAAAATTCCACTTAGGGTTAGGGTTGGGTCACCATGCACTTAGAACCAAATGTACACTGCCAACAAACTCGGAGTGCTTGGGTATGGTTAGGAGGGCACTTACTTTTCTAGGCTGCACTATATATGTTTCTTGGCAAAATACCTGGGAAAATCCCATAGGAAGAAAATTAGACTTAGGGATAGTGTTAGGTCACCATGAACTCATGGAGCAAAATGGATACTGCCAACAAACTCGGAGTATTTGGGAATGATTTGAGCAAAATGGACACGGCCTACAAACTCGGAGTGCTTGGTCATGGTAAGGAGGGCTCTTACTTTTCTAGGCTGTCCTATCTATGTTTCCTGGTAAAATACGTGGGAAAATTCCATAGGAGGAAAATTCCACTTAGGGTTAGGGTTAGGTCACCCTGAACTCATAGAACAAAATGGATACTGCCTACAAACTCGGAGTGCTTGTTTATGGTTAGGAGGGCACTTACTTTTCTTGGCTGCCCTATCTATGTTTCCTGGTAAAATACGTGGGAAAATCCCATAGGAGTAAAATTCCAATTAGGGTTAGGGTTAGGTCACCATTAACTCATAGAGCAAAATGGACACCACCAAGAAACTCGGAGTGCTTGGGTATGGTTAGGAGGTAATAAACTTTTCTAGGCTGCCCTATCTATGTTTCCTGGTAAAATACATGGGATAATTGCATAGGAGGAAAATTCCACTTAGGGTTAGGGTTAGGTCACCATGCACTTAGAACCAAATGTACACTGCCAACAAACTCGGAGTGCTTGGGTATGGTTAGGAGGGCACTTACTTTTCTAGGCTGCACTATATATGTTTCTTGGCAAAATACCTGGGAAAATCCCATAGGAAGAAAATTAGACTTAGGGATAGGGTTAGGTCACCATGAACTCATAGAGGAAAATGGACACCGCCAACAAACTCGGAGTATTTGGGTGTGGTTTGGAGGGCTCTTCCTTTTCTAGGCTGCCTTATCTATGTTACCTGGTAAAATACATGGGAAAATCCCTTAGGAGAAAAATTCCACTTAGGGTTAGGGATAGGTCACCATGAACTCATGGAGCAAAATGGATACTGCCAACAAACTCGGAGTATTTGGGAATGATTTGAGCAAAATGGACACTGTCTACAAACTCGGAGTGCTTGGGCATGGTTAGGAGGGCTCTTACTTTTCTAGGCTGTCCTACCTATGTTTCCTTGTAAAACACATGAGAAAATAACATAGGAGGAAAATTCCATTTAGGGTTAGTGTTGGGTCACCATGAACTCTTAGAGCAAAATTGACACCACCAACAAATTCGGAGTGCTTGAGTATGGTTAGGAGGGCACTTACTTTTCTAGGCTGCCCTATCTATGTTTCCTGGTAAAATACGTGGGAAAATCCCATAGGAGTAAAATTCCACTTAGGGATAGGGTTAAGTCACAATGAACTCTTAGAGCAAAATGGACACCGCCAACAAACTCGCAGTATTTGGGTATGGTTTAAACAAAATGGATACTGCCTACAAACTCGGAGTGCTTGGGAATGGTTTGGAGGGCTCTTACTTTTCCAGCCTGTCCTATCTATGTTTCCTGGTAAAATACATGGGAAAATCCCATAGGAGGAAAATTCCACTTAGGGATAGGGTTAGGTCACCATGAACTCATAGAGCAAAATGGACACCGCCAACAAACTCGGAGTGCTTGGGTATGGTTAGGAGGGCACTTACTTTTCTCGGATGCCCTATCTATGTTTCCTGGTAAAATACATGGGAAAATACCGTAGGAGTAAAATTCCACTTAGGGTTAGGGTTAGGTCACCCTGAACTCATAGAACAAAATGGATACTGCCTACAAACTTGGAGTGCTTTGGTATGGTTAGGAGGGCACTTACTTTTCTAGGCTGCGCTATCTATGTTTCTTGGCAAAATACATGGGAAAATCCCATAGGAAGAAAATTAGACTTAGGGATAGGGTTAGGTCACCATGAACTCATAGAGCAAAATGGACACTGCCAACAAACTCGGAGTAGTTGGGTATGGTTTGGAGGGCACTTACCTTTCTAGGCTGCCCTATCTATGTTTCTTCGCAAAATACATGGGAAAATCCCATAGGAAAAAAATTAGACTTAGGGATAGGGTTAGGTCACCATGAACTCCAAGAACAAAATGGACTACACCAACAAATTCGGAGTGCTTGGGTATGGTTAGGAGGGCACTTACTTTTCTAGGCTTCCCTATCTACCGTTCCTGGTAAAATACATGGGAAAATCCCTTAGGAGGAAAATTCCACTTGGGGTTAGGGTTAGGTCACCATGAACTCACAGAGCAAAATGGACACCACCAACAAACTCGGGGTATTTGGGTGTGGTTTGGAGGGCTCTTACTTTTCTAGGCTGTCCTATCTATGTTTCCTGTTAAATACATGGGAAAATCCCATAGGAGTAAAATTCCACTTAGGGTTAGGGTTAGGTCACCATGAACTCATAGAGCAAAATGGACACTGCCAAGAAAATCGGAGTATTTGGGTATGGTTTGAGCAAAATGGACACTGCCAACAAACTCGGAGTGCTTGGGTATGGTTAGGAGGGCACTTACTTTTCTAGGCTGTCCTATCTATGTTTCCTGTTAAATACATGGGAAAATCCCATAGGAGTAAAATTCCACTTAGGGTTAGGGTTAGGTCACCATGAACTCATAGAGCAAAATGGACACTGCCAAGAAAATCGGAGTATTGGGGTATCCTTTGAGCAAAATGGACACTGTCTACAAAGTCGGAATGCTTGGGCATGGTTAGCAGGGCTCTTACTTTTCTAGGCTGTCCTTACTATGTTTCCTTGTAAAATACATGAGAAAATCACATAGGAGGAAAATTCCAGTTAGGGTTAGGGTTAGGTCACCATGAACTCAAAGAGAAAAATGGACACCACCAACAAATTCGGAGTGCTTGTGTATGGTTAGGAGGGCACTTATTTTTCTAGGCTGTCCTATCTATGTTTCCTGGTAAAATACATGGGAAAATCCCATAGGAGTAAAATTCCACTTAGGGTTAGGGTTAGGTCACCATGAACTCATAGAGCAAAATGGACACCGCCAACAAACTCGGAGTGCTTGGGTATGGTTAGGAGGGCACTTAGTTTTCTAGGCTGCCCTTTCTATGTTTCGTGGTAATATACATTGGAAAATCCCATAGGAGGAAAATTCCACTTAGGGATAGGGTTAGGTCACCATGAACTCATAGAGCAAAATGGACACCGCCAACAAACTCGGAGTATTTGGGTGTGGTTTGGAGGGCTCTTCTTTTTCTAGGCTGCCCTATCTATGTTACCTGGTAAAATACATGGGAAAATCCCTTAGGAGAAAAATTCCACTTAGGGTTAGGGTTAGGTCACCATGAACTCATGGAGCAAAATGGATACTGCCAACAAACTCGGAGTATTTGGGAATGATTTGAGCAAAATGGACACTGTCTACAAACTCGGAGTGCTTGGGCATGGTTTGGAGGGCTCTTACTTTTCTAGGCTGTCCTACCTATGTTTCCTTGTAAAATACATGAGAAAATAACATAGGAGGAAAATTCCATTTTGGGTTAGGGTTAGGTCACCATGACCTCATAGAGCAAAATGGACACCACCAACAAACTCGGAGTGCTTGGGTATGGTTAGGAGGGCACTTACTTTTCTAGGCTGCGCTATCTATGTTTCTTGGCAAAATACATGGGAAAATCCCATAGGAAGAAAATTAGACTTAGGGATAGGGTTAGGTCACCATGAACTCATAGAGCAAAATGGACACTGCCAACAAACTCGGAGTATTTGGGTATGGTTTGGAGGGCACTTACTTTTCTAGGCTGCCCTATCTATGTTTCTTGGCAAAATACATGGGAAAATCCCATAGGAGGAAAATTCCACTTAGGGATAGGGTTAGGTCACCATGAACTCATAGAGCAAAATGGACACCGCCAACAAACTCGGAGTGCTTGGGTATGGTTAGGAGGGCACTTACTTTTCTCGGATGCCCTATCTATGTTTCCTGGTAAAATACATGGGAAAATACCGTAGGAGTAAAATTCCACTTAGGGTTAGGTTTAGGTCACCATTAACTCATAGAGCAAAACGGACACCACCAACAAACTCGGAGTATTTGGTTTTGGTTTGGAGGGCACTTCTTTTCTAGGCTGCCCTATCTATGTTTCTTCGCAAAATACATGGGAAAATCCCATAGGAAGAAAATTAGACTTAGGGATAGGGTTAGGTCACCATGAACTCATAGAGCAAAAAGGACACCACCAACAAACTCGGAGCATTTGGGTGTGGTTTGGAGGGCTCTTACTTTTTTAGGCTGCCCTATCTTTGTTTCTTGGCAAAATACATGGGAAAATCCCATAGGAGGAAAATTCCACTTAGGGATAGGGTTAGGTCACCATGAACTCATAGAGCAAAATGGACACTGCCAAGAAAATCGGAGTGCTTGGTATGGTTAGGAGGGCACTTACTTTTCTAGGCTGCACTATCTATGTTTCTTGGCAAAATACCTGGGAAAATCCCATAGGAAGAAAATTAGACTTAGGGATAGGGTTAGGTCACCATGAACTCATAGAGGAAAATGGACACCGCCAACAAACTCGGAGTGCTTGGGTCTGGTTAGGAGGGCACTTAGTTTTCTAGGCTGCCCTTTCTATGTTTCGTGGTAATATACATTGGAAAATCCCATAGGAGGAAAATTCCACTTAGGGATAGGGTTAGGTCACAATGAACTCATAGAGCAAAATGGACACCGCCAACAAACTCGGAGTATTTGGGTGTGGTTTGGAGGGCTCTTCTTTTTCTAGGCTGCCCTATCTATGTTACCTGGTAAAATACATGGGAAAATCCCATAGGAGTAAAATTCCACTTAGGGATAGGGTTAAGTCACAATGAACTCTTAGACAAAATGGACACTGCCAACAAACTCGCAGTATTTGGGTATGGTTTAAACAAAATGGATACTGCCTACAAACTCGGAGTGCTTGGGAATGGTTTGGAGGGCTCTTACTTTTCTTCCTGTTGTATCTATGTTTCCTGGTAAAATACATGGGAAATTCCCATAGAAGTAAAATTCCACTTAGGGTTAGGGTTAGGTCACCATGACCTCATAGAGCAAAATGGACACCACCAACAAACTCGGAGTGCTTGGGTATGGTTAGGAGGGCACTTACTTTTCTAGGCTGCGCTATCTATGTTTCTTGGCAAAATACATGGGAAAATCCCATAGGAAGAAAATTAGACTTAGGGATAGGGTTAGGTCACCATGAACTCATAGAGCAAAATGGACACTGCCAACAAACTCGGAGTATTTGGGTATGGTTTGGAGGGCACTTACTTTTCTAGGCTGCCCTATCTATGTTTCTTGGCAAAATACATGGGAAAATCCCATAGGAGGAAAATTCCACTTAGGGATAGGGTTAGGTCACCATGAACTCATAGAGCAAAATGGACACCGCCAACAAACTCGGAGTGCTTGGGTATGGTTAGGAGGGCACTTACTTTTCTCGGATGCCCTATCTATGTTTCCTGGTAAAATATATGGGAAAATACCGTAGGAGTAAAATTCCACTTAGGGTTAGGTTTAGGTCACCATTAACTCATAGAGCAAAACGGACACCACCAAGAAACTCGGAGTATTTGGTTTTGGTTTGGAGGGCACTTTCTTTTCTAGGCTGCCCTATCTATGTTTCTTCGCAAAATACATGGGAAAATCCCATAGGAAGAAAATTAGACTTAGGGATAGGCTTAGGTCACCATGAACTCATAGAGCAAAATGGACACCGCCAACAAACTCGGAGTGCTTGGGTATGGTTAGGAGGGCACTTAGTTTTCTAGGCTGCCCTTTCTATTTTTCCTGGTAAAATACATTGTAAAATCCCATAGGAGGAAAATTCCACTTAGGGATAGGGTTAGGTCACCATGAACTCATAGAGCAAAATGGACACCACCAACAAACTCGGAGTATTTGGGTGTGGTTTGGAGGGCTCTTACTTTTCTAGGCTGTCCTATCTATGTTTCTTGGCAAAATACATGGGAAAATCCCATAGGAGGAAAATTCCACTTAGGGTTAGGGTTAGGTCACCATGAACTCATAGAGCAAAATGGACACTGCCAAGAAAATCGGAGTATTTGGGTATGGTTTGAGCAAAATGGACACTGTCTACAAACTCGGAGTGCTTGGGCATGGTTTGGAGGGCTCTTACTTTTCTAGGCTGTCCTACCTATGTTTCCTTGTAAAATACATGAGAAAATAACATAGGAGGAAAATTCCATTTTGGGTTAGGGTTAGGTCACCATGACCTCATAGAGCAAAATGGACACCACCAACAAACTCGGAGTGCTTGGGTATGGTTAGGAGGGCACTTACTTTTCTAGGCTGCGCTATCTATGTTTCTTGGCAAAATAAAGGGAAAATCCCGTAGGAGGAAAATTCCACTTAGGGATAGGGTTAGGTCACCATGAACTCATAGAGCAAAATGGACACTGCCAACAAACTCGGAGTATTTGGGTATGGTTTGGAGGGCACTTACCTTTCTAGGCTGCCCTATCTATGTTTCTTCGCAAAATACATGGGAAAATCCCATAGGAAAAAAATTAGACTTAGGGATAAGGTTAGGTCACCATGAACTCAAAGAACAAAATGGACTACACCAACAAATTCGGAGTGCTTGGGTATGGTTAGGAGAGCACTTACTTTTCTAGGCTTCCCTATCTACCGTTCCTGGTAAAATACATGGGAAAATCCCTTAGGAGGAAAATTCCACTTAGGGTTAGGGTTAGGTCACCCTGAACTCATAGAACAAAATGGATACTGCCTACAAACATGGAGTGCTTTGGTATGGTTAGGAGGGCACTTACTTTTCTAGGCTGCCCTATCTATGTTTCTTGGCAAAATACATGGGAAAATCCCATACGAGGAAAATTCCACTTAGGGATAGGGTTAGGTCACCATGAACTCATAGAGCAAAATGGACACTGCCAGCAAACTCGGAGTGCTTGGGTATGGTTAGGAGGGCACTTACTTTTCTAGGCTGTCCTATCTATGTTTCCTGTTAAATACATGGGAAAATCCCATAGGAGTAAAGTTCCACTTAGGATTAGGGTTAAGTCACCATGAACTCATAGAGCAAAATGGACACTGCCAAGAAAATCGGAGTATTTGGGTATCCTTTGAGCAAAATGGACACTGTCTACAAAGTCGGAATGCTTGGGCATGGTTAGCAGAGCTCTTACTTTTCTAGCCTGTCCTTACTATGTTTCCTTGTAAAATACATGAGAAAATCACATAGGAGGAAAATTCCAGTTAGGGTTAGGGTTAGGTCACCATGAATTCATAGAGCAAAATGGACACCACCAAGAAACTCGGAGTGCTTGGTATGGTTAGGAGGGCACTTACTTTTCTAGGCTGCACTATCTATGTTTCTTGGCAAAATACCTGGGAAAATCCCATAGGAAGAAAATTAGACTTAGGGATAGGGTTAGGTCACCATGAACTCATAGAGGAAAATGGACACCGCCAACAAACTCGGAGTGCTTGGGTATGGTTAGGAGGGCACTTAGTTTTCTAGGCTGCCCTTTCTATGTTTCGTGGTAATATACATTGGAAAATCCCATAGGAGGAAAATTCCACTTAGGGATAGGGTTAGGTCACAATGAACTCATAGAGCAAAATGGACACCGCCAACAAACTCGGAGTATTTGGGTGTGGTTTGGAGGGCTCTTCTTTTTCTAGGCTTCCCTATCTATGTTACCTGGTAAAATTCATGGGAAAATCCCTTAGGAGAAAAATTCCACTTAGGGTTAGGGTTAGGTCACCATGAACTCATGGAGCAAAATGGATACTGCCAACAAACTCGGAGTATTTGGGAATGATTTGAGCAAAATGGACACTGTCTACAAACTCGGAGTGCTTGGGCATGGTTTAGAGGGCTCTTACTTTTCTCGGCTGTCCTACCTATGTTTCCTTGTAAAATACATGAGAAAATAACATAGGAGGAAAATTCCATTTTGGGTTAGGGTTAGGTCACCATGACCTCATAGAGCAAAATGGACACCACCAACAAACTCGGAGTGCTTGGGTATGGTTAGGAGGGCACTTACTTTTCTAGGCTGCGCTATCTATGTTTCGTGGCAAAATACATGGGAAAATCCCATAGGAAGAAAATTAGACTTAGGGATAGGGTTAGGTCACCATGAACTCATAGAGCAAAATGGACACTGCCAACAAACTCGGAGTATTTGGGTATGGTTTGGAGGGCACTTACTTTTCTAGGCTGCCCTATCTATGTTTCTTGGCAAAATACATGGGAAAATCCCGTAGGAGGAAAATTCCACTGAGGGATAGGGTTAGGTCACCATGAACTCATAGAGCAAAATGGACACCGCCAACAAACTCGGAATGCTTGGGTATGGTTAGGAGGGCACTTACTTTTCTCGGATGCCCTATCTATGTTTCCTGGTAAAATACATGGGAAAATACCGTAGGAGTAAAATTCCACTTAGGGTTAGGTTTAGGTCACCATTAACTCATAGAGCAAAACGGACACCACCAACAAACTCGGAGTATTTGGTTTTGGTTTGGAGGGCACTCTCTTTTCTAGGCTGCCCTATCTATGTTTCTTCGCAAAATACATGGGAAAATCCCATAGGAAGAAAATTAGACTTAGGGATAGGGTTAGGTCACCATGAACTCATAGAGCAAAATGGACACCGTCAACAAACTCGGAGTGCTTGGGTATGGTTAGGAGGGCACTTAGTTTTCTAGGCTGCCCTTTCTATTTTTCCTGGTAAAATACATTGTAAAATCCCATAGGAGGAAAATTCCACTTAGGGATAGGGTTAGGTCACCATGAACTCATAGAGCAAAAAGGACACCACCAACAAACTCGGAGTATTTGGGTATGGTTTGGAGGGCACTTACTTTTCTAGGCTGCCCTATCTATGTTTCTTGGCAAAATACATGGGAAAATCCCATAGGAGGAAAATTCCACTTAGGGATAGGGTTAGGTCACCATGAACTCATAGAGCACAATGGACACCGCCAACAAACTCGGAGTGCTTGGGTATGGTTAGGAGGGCACTTACTTTTCTCGGATGCCCTATCTATGTTTCCTGGTAAAATACATGGGAAAATACCGTAGGAGTAAAATTCCACTTAGGGTTAGGTTTAGGTCACCATTAACTCATAGAGCAAAACGGACACCACCAAGAAACTCGGAGTATTTGGTTTTGGTTTGGAGGGCACTTTCTTTTCTAGGCTGCCCTATCTATGTTTCTTCGCAAAATACATGGGAAAATCCCATAGGAAGAAAATTAGACTTAGGGATAGGCTTAGGTCACCATGAACTCATAGAGCAAAATGGACACCGCCAACAAACTCGGAGTGCTTGGGTATGGTTAGGAGGGCACTTAGTTTTCTAGGCTGCCCTTTCTATTTTTCCTGGTAAAATACATTGTAAAATCCCATAGGAGGAAAATTCCACTTAGGGATAGGGTTAGGTCACCATGAACTCATAGAGCAAAATGGACACCACCAACAAACTCGGAGTATTTGGGTGTGGTTTGGAGGGCTCTTACTTTTCTAGGCTGTCCTATCTATGTTTCTTGGCAAAATACATGGGAAAATCCCATAGGAGGAAAATTCCACTTAGGGTTAGGGTTAGGTCACCATGAACTCATAGAGCAAAATGGACACTGCCAAGAAAATCGGAGTATTTGGGTATGGTTTGAGCAAAATGGACACTGTCTACAAACTCGGAGTGCTTGGGCATGGTTTGGAGGGCTCTTACTTTTCTAGGCTGTCCTACCTATGTTTCCTTGTAAAATACATGAGAAAATAACATAGGAGGAAAATTCCATTTTGGGTTAGGGTTAGGTCACCATGACCTCATAGAGCAAAATGGACACCACCAACAAACTCGGAGTGCTTGGGTATGGTTAGGAGGGCACTTACTTTTCTAGGCTGCGCTATCTATGTTTCTTGGCAAAATAAAGGGAAAATCCCGTAGGAGGAAAATTCCACTTAGGGATAGGGTTAGGTCACCATGAACTCATAGAGCAAAATGGACACTGCCAACAAACTCGGAGTATTTGGGTATGGTTTGGAGGGCACTTACCTTTCTAGGCTGCCCTATCTATGTTTCTTCGCAAAATACATGGGAAAATCCCATAGGAAAAAAATTAGACTTAGGGATAAGGTTAGGTCACCATGAACTCAAAGAACAAAATGGACTACACCAACAAATTCGGAGTGCTTGGGTATGGTTAGGAGAGCACTTACTTTTCTAGGCTTCCCTATCTACCGTTCCTGGTAAAATACATGGGAAAATCCCTTAGGAGGAAAATTCCACTTAGGGTTAGGGTTAGGTCACCCTGAACTCATAGAACAAAATGGATACTGCCTACAAACTTGGAGTGCTTTGCTATGGTTAGGAGGGCACTTACTTTTCTAGGCTGCCCTATCTATGTTTCTTGGCAAAATACATGGGAAAATCCCATACGAGGAAAATTCCACTTAGGGATAGGGTTAGGTCACCATGACCTCATAGAGCAAAATGGACACTGCCAACAAACTCGGAGTGCTTGGGTATGGTTAGGAGGGCACTTACTTTTCTAGGCTGTCCTATCTATGTTTCCTGTTAAATACATGGGAAAATCCCATAGGAGTAAAGTTCCACTTAGGATTAGGGTTAAGTCACCATGAACTCATAGAGCAAAATGGACACTGCCAAGAAAATCGGAGTATTTGGGTATCCTTTGAGCAAAATGGACACTGTCTACAAAGTCGGAATGCTTGGGCATGGTTAGCAGAGCTCTTACTTTTCTAGGCTGTCCTTACTATGTTTCCTTGTAAAATACATGAGAAAATCACATAGGAGGAAAATTCCAGTTAGGGTTAGGGTTAGGTCACCATGAATTCATAGAGCAAAATGGACACCACCAAGAAACTCGGAGTGCTTGGTATGGTTAGGAGGGCACTTACTTTTCTAGGCTGCACTATCTATGTTTCTTGGCAAAATACCTGGGAAAATCCCATAGGAATAAAATTAGACTTAGGGATAGGGTTAGGTCACCATGAACTCATAGAGGAAAATGGACACCGCCAACAAACTCGGAGTGCTTGGGTATGGTTAGGAGGGCACTTAGTTTTCTAGGCTGCCCTTTCTATGTTTCGTGGTAATATACATTGGAAAATCCCATAGGAGGAAAATTCCACTTAAGGATAGGGTTAGGTCACAATGAACTCATAGAGCAAAATGGACACCGCCAACAAACTCGGAGTATTTGGGTGTGGTTTGGAGGGCTCTTCTTTTTCTAGGCTGCCCTATCTATGTTACCTGGTAAAATACATGGGAAAATCCCTTAGGAGAAAAATTCCACTTAGGGTTAGGGTTAGGTCACCATGAACTCATGGAGCAAAATGGATACTGCCAACAAACTCGGAGTATTTGGGAATGATTTGAGCAAAATGGACACTGTCTACAAACTCGGAGTGCTTGGGCATGGTTTAGAGGGCTCTTACTTTTCTCGGCTGTCCTACCTATGTTTCCTTGTAAAATACATGAGAAAATAACATAGGAGGAAAATTCCATTTTGGGTTAGGGTTAGGTCACCATGACCTCATAGAGCAAAATGGACACCACCAACAAACTCGGAGTGCTTGGGTATGGTTAGGAGGGCACTTACTTTTCTAGGCTGCGCTATCTATGTTTCTTGGCAAAATACATGGGAAAATCCCATAGGAAGAAAATTAGACTTAGGGAGAGGGTTAGGTCACCATGAACTCATAGAGCAAAATGGACACTGCCAACAAACTCGGAGTATTTGGGTATGGTTTGGAGGGCACTTACTTTTCTAGGCTGCGCTATCTATGTTTCTTGGCAAAATACATGGGAAAATCCCATAGGACGACAATTAGACTTAGGGATAGGGTTAGGTCACCATGAACTCATAGAGCAAAATGGACACCGCCAACAAACTCGGAGTGCTTGGGTATGGTTAGGAGGGCACGTACTTTTCTCGGATGCCCTATCTATGTTTCCTGGTAAAATACATGGGAAAATACCGTAGGAGTAAAATTCCACTTAGGGTTAGGTTTAGGTCACCATTAACTCATAGAGCAAAACGGACACCACCAACAAACTCGAAGTATTTGGTTTTGGTTTGGAGGGCACTCTCTTTTCTAGGCTGCCCTATCTATGTTTCTTCGCAAAATACATGGGAAAATCCCATAGGAAGAAAATTAGACTTAGGGATAGGGTTAGGTCACCATGAACTCATAGAGCAAAATGGACACCGTCAACAAACTCGGAGTGCTTGGGTATGGTTAGGAGGGCACTTAGTTTTCTAGGCTGCCCTTTCTATTTTTCCTGGTAAAATACATTGTAAAATCCCATAGGAGGAAAATTCCACTTAGGGATAGGGTTAGGTCACCATGAACTCATAGAGCAAAAAGGACACCACCAACAAACTCGGAGTATTTGGGTGTGGTTTGGAGGGCTCTTACTTTTTTAGGCTGCCGTATCTTTGTTTCTTGGCAAAATACATGGGAAAATCCCATAGGAGGAAAATTTCACTTAGGGATAGGGTTAGGTCACCATGAACTCATACAGCAAAATGGACACTGCCAAGAAAATCGGAGTATTTGGGTATCCTTTGAGCAAAATGGACACTGTCTACAAAGTCGGAATGCTTGGGCATGGTTAGCAGGGCTCTTACTTTTCTAGGCTGTCCTTACTATGTTTCCTTGTAAAATACATGAGAAAATCACATAGGAGGAAAATTCCAGTTAGGGTTAGGGTTAGGTCACCATGAATTCATAGAGCAAAATGGACACCACCAAGAAACTCGGAGTGCTTGGTATGGTTAGGAGGGCACTTACTTTTCTAGGCTGCACTATCTATGTTTCTTGGCAAAATACCTGGGAAAATCCCATAGGAATAAAATTAGACTTAGGGATAGGGTTAGGTCACCATGAACTCATAGAGGAAAATGGACACCGCCAACAAACTCGGAGTGCTTGGGTATGGTTAGGAGGGCACTTAGTTTTCTAGGCTGCCCTTTCTATGTTTCGTGGTAATATACATTGGAAAATCCCATAGGAGGAAAATCCACTTAGGGATAGGGTTAGGTCACAATGAACTCATAGAGCAAAATGGACACCGCCAACAAACTCGGAGTATTTGGGTGTGGTTTGGAGGGCTCTTCTTTTTCTAGGCTGCCCTATCTATGTTACCTGGTAAAATACATGGGAAAATCCCATAGGAGTAAAATTCCACTTAGGGATAGGGTTAAGTCACAATGAACTCTTAGAGCAAAATGGACACTGCCAACAAACTCGCAGTATTTGGGTATGGTTTAAACAAAATGAATACTGCCTACAAACTCGGAGTGCTTGGGAATGGTTTGGAGGGCTCTTACTTTTCTTCCTGTTGTATCTATGTTTCTTGGCAAAATACATGGGAAAATACCGTAGGAGTAAAATTCCACTTAGGGTTAGGTTTAGGTCACCATTAACTCATAGAGCAAAACGGACACCACCAAGAAACTCGGAGTATTTGGTTTTGGTTTGGAGGGCACTCTCTTTTCTAGGCTGCCCTATCTATGTTTCTTCGCAAAATACATGGGAAAATCCCATAGGAAGAAAATTAGACTTAGGGATAGGCTTAGGTCACCATGAACTCATAGAGCAAAATGGACACCGCCAACAAACTCGGAGTGCTTGGGTATGGTTAGGAGGGCACTTAGTTTTCTAGGCTGCCCTTTCTAT
The DNA here is from genome assembly GCF_016545835.1 of Crotalus tigris. Taxonomy (NCBI): domain Eukaryota; kingdom Metazoa; phylum Chordata; class Lepidosauria; order Squamata; family Viperidae; genus Crotalus; species Crotalus tigris. The sequence goes on from NW_024100184.1 coordinate 32,094, forward strand.
TTTTCCTGGTAAAATACATTGTAAAATCCCATAGGAGGAAAATTCCACTTAGGGATAGGGTTAGGTCACCATGAACTCATAGAGCAAAATGGACACCACCAACAAACTCGGAGTCTTTGGGTGTGGTTTGGAGGGCTCTTACTTTTCTAGGCTGTCCTATCTATGTTTCTTGGCAAAATACATGGGAAAATCCCATAGGAGGAAAATTCCACTTAGGGTTAGGGTTAGGTCACCATGAACTCATAGAGCAAAATGGACACTGCCAAGAAAATCGGAGTATTTGGGTATGGTTTGAGCAAAATGGACACTGTCTACAAAGTCGGAGTGCTTGGGCATGGTTAGCAGGGCTCTTACTTTTCTAGGCTGTCCTTACTATGTTTCCTTGTAAAATACATGAGAAAATCACATAGGAGGAAAATTCCAGTTAGGGTTAGGGTTAGGTCACCATGAACTCAAAGAGCAAAATGGACACCACCAACAAATTCGAAGTGCTTGTGTATGGTTTGGAGGGCACTTATTTTTCTAGGGTGTCCTATCTATGTTTCCTGGTAAAATACATGGGAAAATCCCATAGGAGTAAAATTCCACTTAGGGTTAGGGTTAGGTCACCATGAACTCATAGAGCAAAATGGACACCACCAACAAACTCGGAGTGCTTGTGTATGGTTACGAGGGCACTTACTTTTCTACGCTGCCCTATCTATGTTTCCTTGTAAAATACATGGGAAAATCCCATAGGACTAAAATTCCAATTAGGGTTAGGGTTAGGTCACCATGAACTCATAGAGCAAAATGGACACCGCCAACAAACTCAGAGTATTTGGGTATGGTTTGAGCAAAATGGACACTGCCTACAAACTCGGAGTGCTTGGGAATGGTTTGGAGGGCTCTTACTTTTCCAGGCTGTCCTATCTATGTTTCCTGGTAAAATACATGGGTAAATCCCATAGGAGTAAAATTCCACTTAGGGTTAGGGTTAGGTTACCATGAACTCATAGAGCAAAATGGACACTGCCAACAAACTCGGAGTATTTGGGTATGGTTTGGAGGGCACTTACTTTTCTAGGCTGCCCTATCTATGTTTCTTGGCAAAATACATGGGAAAATCCCATAGGAGGAAAATTCCACTTAGGGATAGGGTTAGGTCACCATGAACTCATAGAGCACAATGGACACCGCCAACAAACTCGGAGTGCTTGGGTATGGTTAGGAGGGCACTTACTTTTCTCGGATGCCCTATCTATGTTTCCTGGTAAAATACATGGGAAAATACCGTAGGAGTAAAATTCCACTTAGGGTTAGGTTTAGGTCACCATTAACTCATAGAGCAAAACGGACACCACCAAGAAACTCGGAGTATTTGGTTTTGGTTTGGAGGGCACTTTCTTTTCTAGGCTGCCCTATCTATGTTTCTTCGCAAAATACATGGGAAAATCCCATAGGAAGAAAATTAGACTTAGGGATAGGCTTAGGTCACCATGAACTCATAGAGCAAAATGGACACCGCCAACAAACTCGGAGTGCTTGGGTCTGGTTAGGAGGGCACTTAGTTTTCTAGGCTGCCCTTTCTATTTTTCCTGGTAAAATACATTGTAAAATCCCATAGGAGGAAAATTCCACTTAGGGATAGGGTTAGGTCACCATGAACTCATAGAGCAAAATGGACACCACCAACAAACTCGGAGTATTTGGGTGTGGTTTGGAGGGCTCTTACTTTTCTAGGCTGTCCTATCTATGTTTCTTGGCAAAATACATGGGAAAATCCCATAGGAGGAAAATTCCACTTAGGGTTAGGGTTAGGTCACCATGAACTCATAGAGCAAAATGGACACTGCCAAGAAAATCGGAGTAGTTGGGTATGGTTTGAGCAAAATGGACACTGTCTACAAAGTCGGAGTGCTTGGGCATGGTTAGCAGGGCTCTTACTTTTCTAGGCTGTCCTTACTATGTTTCCTTGTAAAATACATGAGAAAATCACATAGGAGGAAAATTCCAGTTAGGGTTAGGGTTAGGTCACCATGAACTCAAAGAGCAAAATGGACACCACCAACAAATTCGGAGTGCTTGTGTATGGTTAGGAGGGCACTTATTTTTCTAGGCTGTCCTATCTATGTTTCCTGGTAAAATACATGGGAAAATCCCATAGGAGTAAAATTCCACTTAGGGTTAGGGTTAGGTCACCATGAACTCATAGAGCAAAATGGACACCACCAACAAACTCGGAGTGCTTGTGTATGGTTACGAGGGCACTTACTTTTCTACGCTGCCCTATCTATGTTTCCTCGTAAAATACATGGGAAAATCCCATAGGACTAAAATTCCAATTAGGGTTAGGGTTAGGTCACCATGAACTCATAGAGCAAAATGGACACCGCCAACAAACTCAGAGTATTTGGGTATGGTTTGAGCAAAATGGACACTGCCTACAAACTCGGAGTGCTTGGGAATGGTTTGGAGGGCTCTTACTTTTCCAGGCTGTCCTATCTATGTTTCCTGGTAAAATACATGGGTAAATCCCATAGGAGTAAAATTCCACTTAGGGTTAGGGTTAGGTTACCATGAACTCATAGAGCAAAATGGACACCACCAACAAATTCGGAGTGCTTGGGTATGGTTAGGAGGGCACTTACTTTTCTAGGCTTCCCTATCTACCGTTCCTGGGCAAAATACATGGGAAAATCCCATAGGAGGAAAATTCCACTTAGGGTTAGGGTTAGGTCACCATGAACTCATAGAGCAAAATGGACACTGCCAAGAAAATCGGAGTATTAGGGTATGGTTTGAGCAAAATGGACACTGTCTACAAAGTCGGAGTGCTTGGGCATGGTTAGCAGGGCTCTTACTTTTCTAGGCTGTCCTTACTATGTTTCCTTGTAAAATACATGAGAAAATCACATAGGAGGAAAATTCCAGTTAGGGTTAGGGTTAGGTCACCATGAACTCAAAGAGAAAAATGGACACCACCAACAAATTCGGAGTGCTTGTGTATGGTTAGGAGGGCACTTATTTTTCTAGGCTGTCCTATCTATGTTTCCTGGTAAAATACATGGGAAAATCCCATAGGAGTAAAATTCCACTTAGGGTTAGGGTTAGGTCACCATGAACTCATAGAGCAAAATGGACACCGCCAACAAACTGGGAGTGCTTGGTGTTTGGTTAGGAGGGCTGTTACTTTTGTAGGGTGCCCTATCTATGTTTCCTCGTAAAATACATGGGAAAATCCCATAGGACTAAAATTCCAATTAGGTTTAGGGTTAGGTCACCATGAACTCATAGAGCAAAATGGACACCGCCAACAAACTCAGAGTATTTGGGTATGGTTTGAGCAAAATGGACACTGCCTACAAACTCGGAGTGCTTGGGAATGGTTTGGAGGGCTCTTACTTTTCCAGCCTGTCCTATCTAGGTTTCCTGGTAAAATACATGGGAAAATCCCATAGAAGTAAAATTCCACTTAGGGTTAGGGTTAGGTCACCATGAACTCATAGAGCAAAATGGACACCACCAACAAACTCGGAGTGCTTGGTTATGGTTAGGAGGGCACTTACTTTTCTAGGCTGCCCTATCTATGTTTCTTTGCAAAATAGATGGGAAAATCCCGTAGGAAGAAAATTAGAATTAGGGATAGGGTTAGGTCACCATGAACTCATAGAGCAAAATGAACACCGCCAACAAACTTGGAGTATTTGGGTATGTTTTGAGCAAAATGGACACCGCCTACAAACTCGGAGTGCTTGGGAATGGTTTGGAGGGCTCTTACTTTTCTAGGCTGTCCTATCTATGTTTCTTGGCAAAATACATAGGAAAATCCCATAGGAGTAAAATTCCACTTAGGGTTAGGGTTAGGTCCCATGAACTCATAGAGCAAAATGGACACTGCCAACAAACTTGGAGTATTTGGGTATGGTTTGAACAAAATGGACACTGTCTACAAACTCGGAGTGCTTGGGCATGGTTAAGAGGGCTCTTACTTTTCTAGGCTGTCCTAACTATGTTTCCTTGTAAAATACATGAGAAAATCACATAGGAGGAATATTCCAGTTAGGGTTAGGGTTAGGTCACCATGAACTCATAAAGCAAAACTGACACCACCAACAAATTCGGAATGCTTGGGTATGGTTAGGAGGGCACTTACTTTTCTAGGCTGCCCTATCTATGTTTCCTGGTAAAATACATGGGAAAATCCCGTAGGAGTAAAATTACAATTAGGGTTAGGGTTAGGTCACCATGAACTCATAGAGCAAAATGGACACCGCCAACAAACTCGGAGTATTTGGGTGTGGTTTGGAGGGCACTTACTTTTCTAGGCTGCCCTATCTATGTTTCCTTGTAAAATACATGGGAAAATCCCATAGGAGTAAAATTACAATTAGGGTTAGGGTTAGGTCACCATGAACTCATAGAGCAAAATGGACACCGCCCAAAAACTCGGAGTATTTGGGTATGGTTTGAGCAAAATGGACACCGCCTTCAAGCTCGGAGTGCCTGGGCATGGTTTGGAGGGCGCTTACTTTTCTAGGCTGCCCTATATATGTTTCCTGTAAAATACATGGGAAAATCCCATAGGAGAAAAATTCCACTTAGGGTTAGGGTTAGGTCACCATGAACTCATAGAGAAAAATGGACACCGCCAACAAACTCAGAGTATTTGAGTATTTTTTGAGCAAAATGGACACGGCCTACAAACTCGGAGTGCTTGGTCATGGTAAGGAGGGCTCTTACTTTTCTAGGCTGTCCTATCTATGTTTCCTGGTAAAAAACATGGGAAAATCCCATAGGAGTAAAATTCCATTTAGGGTTAGAAGTAGGTCACCAGGAACTCATAGAACAAAATGGACAACGACTAATATCTTGGAGTATTTGGGTATGGATTGTAGGGCACTTACTTTTCTAGGCTGTCCTATCTATGTTTCCTTGTAAAATACATGGGAAAATCCTATAGGAGTAAAATTCCAATTAGGGTTAGGGTTAGGTCACCATGAACTCATAGAGCAAAATGGACACTGCCAACAAACTCGGAGTATTTGGGTGTGGTTTGGAGGGCACTTACTTTTCTAGGCTGCCCTATCTATGTTTCCTGGTGAAATACATGAGAAAATCCCATAGGAGGAATATTCCAGTTAGTATTAGGGTTAGGTCACCATGAACTCATAGAGCAAAATGGACACAACCAACAAACCTGCAGTGCTTGGGTATGGTTTGGAGGGAACTTACTTTTCTAGGCTTCCCTATCTATGTTTCCTGGCAAAATACATGGGAAAATTCCTTAGGGGGAAAATTCTCGTTAGGGTAAGGGTTAGGTCAGCATGAACTCATAGAGCAAAATGGACACCACCAAGATACTCGTAGTGCTTGGGTATGTTTAGGAGGGCACTCACTTTTCTAGGCTGCCCTATCTACCTTTCCTGGCAAAATACATGGGACAATCCCATAGGAGGAAAATTCCAGTTAGTATTAGGGTTAGGTCACCATGAACTCATAATGCAAAATGGACACCACCAACAAACCTGGAGTGCTTGGGTATGGTTTGGCGGGCACTTACTTTTCTAAGCTGCCCTTTCTATGTTTCCTGGTAAAATATATGGGAAAATCCCATATTAGGAAAATTCCAGTTAGGCTTAGTGTTAGGTCACCATGAACTCATAGAGCAAAATGGACACCGCCAACAAACTCGGAGTATTTGGGTATGGTTTGAGCAAAATGGACACCGCCTATAAACTCAGAGTGCTTGGGTATGGTTAGGAGGGCTCTTACTTTTCTAGGCTGTCCTAATTATGTTTCCTTGTAAAATACATGAGAAAATCCCATAGGAGTAAAATTCCACTTAGTGTTAGGCTTAGGTCACCATGATCTCATAGAACAAAATGGACACCGCCTATAAACTGGGAGTGCTTGGGCATGGTATTGAGGGCACTTACTTTTTTAGGCTCCCCTATCTATGTTTCTTGGTAAAATACATGGGAAAATCCCATAGGAGGAAAATTCCAGTTAGGGTAAGGTTTAGGTCACCGTGAACTCATAATGCAAAATGGACACCACCAACAAACTCGGAGTATTTGGGTATGGTTTGGAGGGCACTTACTTTTTTAGGCTGTTCTATCTATGTTTCCTGGTAAAATACATGGGAAAATCTCATAGGAGGAAAATTCCACTTAGGGTTAGGGTTAGGTCACCATGAGCTCATAGAGCAAAATGGACACCGCCAAGAAACTCTGAGTATTTGGGTGTTGTTTGGTGGGGACTTCCTTTTCTAGGATGCCTTATCTATGTTTCCTGGTAAAATACATGGGAAAATCCCATAGGAGGAAAATTCTAGTTAGGGTTAGGTCATCATGAACTCATAGAGCAAAATGGACACCACCAACAAACTCGGAGTGCTTGGGTATGGTTTGGAGGGCACTCACTTTTCTAGGATGCCTTATCTATGTTTCCTGGTAAAATACTTGGGAAAATCCAATAGGAGGAAAATTCCACTTTGGGTTTCGGGTTAGGTCACCATGAACTCAAAGAGAAAATGGACACCATCAACAAACTCGGAGTGCTTGGGTATGGTAAGGAGGGCACTTACTTTTCTAGGCTGCGCTATCTATGTTTCCTGGTAAAATAGATGGGAAAATCCCATAGGAGGAAAATTCCACTTAGAGTTAGGGTTAGGTCACCATGATCTCATAGAGCAAAATGTACACCACCGACAAACTCGGAGTATTTGAGTATGGTTTGGAGGGCACTTACTTTTCTAGGCTGCCCTATATATGTTTCCTGGTAAAATACATGGGGAAATCCCATAGGAGGAAAATTCCACTTAGGGTTAGGGTTAGGTCACGATGAACTGATAGAGCAAAATGGACACTGCCAACAAACTCAGAATATTTGGGTATGGTTTTAGGAAAATGGACACCGCCTACAAACTCTGAGTGCTTGGGTATGGTTAGGAGGGCTCTTACTTTTGTAGGCTGCCCTATCTGTGTTTCCTGATAAAATACATGGGAAAATGTCATTGGAGGAAAATTCCACTTAGGGTTTGGGCTGGGTAACCATGAACTCAAAGCACAAAATGGACAACGCCAACAAACTCGGAGTGCTCAGGTATTGTTAAGAGGGCACTCATTTTTCTAGGCTTCCCTGTCCGTGTTTCCTGGTAAAATACATGGGAAAATCCCATTTGAGCAAAATTCCCCTTATGGTTAGGGTTAGATCACCATGAACTCATAGAGCAAAATGGACACCCTCAACAAATTCGGAGTGCTTGGGCATGGTTAGGAGGTCATTGACTTTTGTAGCCAGCTCTATCTATGTTTCCTGGTAAAATACATGGGAAAATCCCATTGGAGAAAAAGTCCACTTAGGGTTAGGGTTAGGTCACCATGAACTTGGAGAGGAAAATGGACATCGCCAATAAATTCGGAGTGCTTGGATTTGGTTAGTTGGGCACTGACTTTTCTAGCCTGCCCTATCTATGTTTCCTGGTAAAATATATGGGAAAATCCCTTTGGAGCAAAATTCCACTTAGGGTTAGGTCACCATGAACTCAGAAAGGAAAATGGCCATTGCCAACAAATTTGGACTGCTTGGATATGGTTAGGAAGGCACTGACTTTTGTAGCCTGCTTATTTATTTCCTGTTAAAATACATGGGAAAATCGCATTGGAGGAAAGTTCTACATAAAGTCTCTAGGGATGTTCGGAATTCAGCAACATTTGAAATCCCAAACATGACTGATCCCAGCTTTTAGTTCTAAAGTAATTTATTTGGTTAACATGTTGTGTAATGCTCGTCATTGTGAATTCTAATCAATAATTTGTGGCCTGGTGCAATGAATGAAATCTACCAATATATATGGCAAAATAAGAAAGCTTAAAACTAATAATTACCAAATGTATTTCTTTTAGTCACAATCAGTTATATCCAATATCAACTTTAGTGAAGTGGAAGTACTCTGGGCTAGATTTTACAATTTACCCGGCATGGAACATAACTGATTTTGATCTATTAGGAATTAAATTGTAACTTGGTGAAGATACAAGCATTATGTCTAGTAGTTACAGGTAACACAGCCAGTAGCATTTTGTTACTGCAACCACACTTTTCAAATGAATGAGTTATATTCTAAACCTCCTACTTCCCCAGAACAGTGCTATTCAACAATCTATGGAATAGCATATAACCAAATAAGTTAGCATACGGTCTCTGACTGAACAGCCCTGTTATTGTTGCAGCTATTGTCAGGCTGTTGCTACTTCCATCTTGACAATGAAAATGCAGCTTTTGGCAAGCCCTTGCTATTTCAGCTAAGGCTCATCAGCCATCCCCCTGTCACTAAATGCTTCATTATGAGCAATTTATAGACTGAATGGGAAGAGCTATGAAATTGCTCTACTTATGAATTTATTTCTAGATTGCTGGATTATTTCTAGAGTAGGGATACTGTCTCTGAACTGTAAAAATTTGGATTACGACTAAATGGCAACAAAGAGCATGCAGCTGTCCAGATTGTGCAATCTAGATATGGTATCACATTTTAGTGCCTTTTTAATTGGCCAGAGGTAGAGAAAAGAGAAACAGAAAATTCAGAATTTTATGCAAATATAGACTTCAACAGCTCTAAGAAAGATGCATGGTATACTTTGTGCCTGCTCATGGACCCAGTTCATCAATAATTTTAGTCTATCGTTAACGTGTACATATATTTGCCTGGTAGTTTTACAGGAACATTTGCCTTCAATTATAAAATGACTACTCCATAATTCTTAAATCCATCCATGGTCATACAAAATCTGCAAGCTAAATTCTAGTTTTTCCTAACCAAAGATTTCCTATCTGATGTCTTTATGCTTATATATGTACTATCGTCCCTTTTCTCATCTCTTTTTCAACTAAAGTGTCCATTAATTGGCAAGTGAATGCCAGTCCTCTACAGGTTACATAGGGATCTGGTGTGGGATCTTTGCACAAACAATGATGGAAAGTTGGCATTGTTGTCAGTAAATAAAAATAAATGACAATAATGCAAGGATAGTTATCTTTTCCCAAGCACAGGCATCTTACCCCTAAAAGGAGAAAAATATATGCTCCTAAATCCACAATTGTGCAATATTTCTGTTAGGGTAACTGAAATATCACAAAACAGTGAACAAGCTTTCATTTTTGGCAAACTCTTCTTCATGCTAGAAGAGAGAAAAACAACATTTAGCCCTCTAGATATTACTATATTACCTCTTTGAGCATTCAGTAGTGATGAATTCAGGCAGTGAATGCTAGCAACATTTTGACAGTTACATGCTTCCCATTGCTGAACTGAAGATAACAAATAGGAAATAATGAATTCTACTAGTGTGGGCGCTTACTATCTACCTTAAATCAGTGGTAAGGAGGCTGGTGACATTCAACTTTTTTAGATTGCTACTTCCTCAGCCCCTTTCCATTTACAACACTGGTCAAAGTTGTTGGTGCAAAATACCTGAAGGATATTGGTCTGCTTGCAAAATCAAGAAACTGAAGTTTTTCCCCCCATTGCTGAGTTGAAGTATTGTCTATGGCATTTGCTACCCTCATTGCTTAATCATATCCTACGTTTTTGATATCTGTTTGAAGTCACTGCTGAATTTTATGATCCTTATGGAATATGTGCAGCATGTGAAAAGCAAAATAATTGATTGACTTTCCACTTTTGCAAGCTTTCCCGTTCAGCCCATCACCAGCTGGTTTGAAAATTCTGCCAATCATGGCACTGCATTAGGAATAGGATGAATATGATCACTTTGTCATGTCATTTCTATGTTCCTTATGTGCTTCATTTCCAATACCTCATTGAATCATAACCCATTGTGAATAAAGTGGGTTTTTAAAGTTCAGAATCATAAAAAAAGTTAGGTCACAAGTAAGAGAACTTATCTGCAGCACTTTTCAATATGAGTAATAAATGCCAACTTCCAGATTTTTCCACTCTCTGTCAGTTGGTCCTTGCTATTTTTTCCTGTCATTAAATGGGAAATTATAGAGATAAAACACATAGAGGTAGCTGATAGTCCTATTACAATACTGCACATATCACATATGCTGGTGGTTCAGTGCTACTGTACCAGTTCTTTAGGGAGTCAGCAGTAGAATGGTAACAGAGCAGGCTATTCAAGAACTGGAGTGAAATGGATGAGCCCATATCAATTTAAAATAGCTAGTAAGTGCTGTTCTGATCTCACCCTCTATTCAAGGCTGTCTCACTTATGGGCTGAGAATGAAATAAAAATAACACCGTAAGGATACAACAGGAAAAGTATATTTCCAGGATACGTTTGCACCATTTTTAGTGGTGGGAAAATGAGGAAAAGCCTTTGTAGCTAGATACCAAAAAAGCATTATCTTCTGACGAGCCATGTGCAAGAAGAAACAAATATATAAACAAACACTCTGAAACATGTCCCTTATTTAGATCTCAGAAAAATCCAATAATGACCAACAGTTTTGCAAAGTAGTCTCATTTTCATTTGCTTGGTAATCAAGACATGTTTTTGCACTATTATCAAGGAGAATCCAATGCACCTTAGAAAGAAACATAGTTATTACAATATAAAATTGTAACTTTATTAAATGTATGGACTTATACCCCATAATAGGTGCATTTTCAGCGGTGATATTTGCCAAACTCTTGCTTCAGTATGGATTTCTATATTTTCCACCATTCATGATAATAATAATAATAATAACAACAACAACAATAACAACAACAACAACTACAAATAGAAATAGAAAGACTGTGGCAAAAGCAAGCAAGAGTAGTACCAATAGTAATAGGCTCCTTGGGTGCAATCCCAAAACAACTGGAGCACCACTTGAACACCATTGGCATTAACAAATTCGCTATTAGTCAATTGCAAAAGGTGGCCTTACTAGGAACTGCTTCCATCCTGCAACAATACCTGTAATACCATCAAACATCCACATCTGCCTATCCCAGGTCCTGAGTAAGGACTCGATAGGTAGACAAAATGCTAAATCCAGTCTGAACATCTGGCTGACTGTGCGATGATCAATAATAATAATAATAATAATAATAATAATAATAATAATAATAATAATAATAATCCCCCAGTGAGGCACTACCTTGACGTGGTTGTGGGGCTTGTGTACTCTGAGGAAGATGAGAGCTATGGCAGAGGTTCAACCATACTGGACAGATCTCATCAGAGGAGTCAGACAAAGAGTGTCTCTCCCATAAAAAATATGGTGAGACGTAAATTGCAGAATGCCATACCCGCTCGGACGTCGCCCGGGTTAACAAGGTCCGCGCTAGATGTTGGAGTTCCTGGATATCTGGTGAAAAATGGGTTACAGGACTCAGGACTGTTGGCTGAGCAACCAGGGCCAGCAGCTGCAGAACTACTGGAAGAAAAGATTTTTACCCGTTGCAGATACACAGTGATTGAAAACAAAGAAATAATGATCTGTTACTACAAATCAAGTCCAACAAGAAGAGGATATCTAAAACGAATGCACCAGTTCTGGAAAGAACAACATCCAGAATCAGAAATAACAGAACAAAGACTAGCAGATCAATGCCGATTTATAACACGAAATAAAGTATTCACAGAAACAGAATTGGACGAACTGCAAAGGTTTACCCAGGGCAAAGAAATCAAAGCCTTACCAGAAGTAATTCAGAATGTAGAGGCAAACCAGGGGGAGTTGGCAGTGAAGGAATCTAGCAGAGATATACAACTGTTCTCATTTGGAAACCAGGCAACTCTTCCTCAGGAAGAACAAAACCCTCTAACTAAAGAAATAAAAGAATTGAAACAAAGAATAACTGAGCATCTAGAACAGCACAAAAACAACAGAATAAGGCTACCTGCATTGAAGCTTGTTCCAAAGAAACAGCTAGCACAAGCATTAAAAGATGCAAATACTGCAATAGCAAGTATAAGCACCAATTCACTGCAAGAAACAAACCAACTAATGTACAGCACAGCTGCAGTTATAACAGAATACCTGGGATGCAAAATCAACAAAAAAGAAAAACAAACAAACAGTGCACCACAAAAATGGAAGGTTAGACTAGAAAATAAGATCGGCAAGTTAAGATCACATGCAAGCAAGCTAGAACAGATGAAAGAAAAGAAGCTGAAGAACAAGAAGACCAAAGAATACCTAATCAAGAAATACCACTTAGAAACAAAGAAGATCAAGGAAGCATGGAAATAATAAAGCAACAAATAACAGCTATAGCCAGGAAAATCAGTAGATATGAAGCTCGAATTGCAAACTATAGGCAGAACCTCCAATTTCAATCCAATCAGAAACATTTCTACCAATCCATCAATGGAGAAACTGCAAGGAATCAGTCAGTACCTGACAAGGAAGAAACAGTGCAGTTCTGGAAGCAGATATGGGATAACCCAAAGAAATACAACAAGGATGAAAAGAGGTGGATGCAAATAAAACAGAACTAGTAATAACAACAAAAATGGTAGAAAAAAGAGCAAAGAAAATCAAAAATTGGTCAGCACCAGGTGAAGATGAACTGCATGGGTTTTGGTTGAAACATCTAACTGTTATACACCCACTCATTGCCAAGCAGTTCAACAATATACTACAAGGAGGAGAAATTGAAAAGTGGCTAACAACTGGGAAAACCTACCTAATAATGAAAAATCCAGCAAAAGGGGCAACACCAGGTAACTACAGGCCAATTACCTGCTTACCAACAACTTTCAAATTACTAACTGGTGTGGTAGCTGATGCAGTACAACAGCATCTAGTTGAAAACAATCTCTTTCCACCTGAGCAGAAAGGAAACCGCCCCAATAGCAGAGGAACAAAAGATCAACTCCTAATAGACAAAATGATCTTGGAAAACTGCAAGAGAAGGAAGACCAACCTGAATGTGGCATGGATTGACTACAAAAAGGCATTTGACTCTCTGCCACATGATTGGATAATAAAGTGCCTAGAAATAACAGGAGTCAGTAGAAACATCAGAAAATTTGTGCAAAGATCGATGGCACAATGGAAGACACAGATGCAGATCAATGGTGAGAGGCTGGGAGAGGTTAATATCAAGAGAGGAATATTTCAAGGAGATTCATTATCACCATTACTATTTGTTATTGCACTGTTTCCTCTGTCAACAATATTGAATAACTCAGGACATGGCTATCAAACATCAAAAACATCTGCCAGACTATCCCACCTCCTTTACATGGATGATCTGAAGCTGTATGGAAAAACATCATCTGAAATAGAATCGCTGCTCAACACTGTCCGTATATATAGCCAAGATATTGTAATGGAGTTTGGCTTGGACAAATGTGCCACACTTACTATCAAACAAGGAAAAATAGTGAAAACTGAAGGAATCAAGATGCCCCACGAAAATAACATTAAGAGTCTGGATGAGGAAGAGTACTACAAATACTTGGGTATCCTTCAAGCTGACAACATCAAGCACACTGAAGTCAAGAAAAAGATTAGAGGTGAATACATCAAGAGAGTGAAGAAGATCTTAAAATCCAAACTCAATGGAGGAAATACCATAAAGGCAATCAACACCTGGGCAATCCCAGTCATTAGGTACACAGCTGGAATAGTGGACTGGACTCAAGCAGAACTAAAAGCAATGGATAGGCAGACCAGAAAAATAATGACAATGAATCATGCCCTTCATCCACGCAGTGACATTGATAGACTTTATCTACCAAGGCAAATAGGTGGGCGTGGAATGCTACAAGTACATCAGATGGTTGAAGAAGAAAAAATGGCTTTGGAAGAATATCTGAAGAACAATGATGAAGATGCACTGAAATTAGTATATCAGGAAGGCTTACTAACTACTGGAGAGACCAAACTGGCCTACAAGAAAGACCAAATGAAGAACAGAATAGAGGCATGGGAAGACAAAGCACTACATGGCCAATACATGAAAAAAATAGCTGGGAAAGCAGATAATAATAAAACCTGGCAATGGCTAAGAGCAGGAAAATTGAAGAAAGAGACCGAGGGACTAATTCTGGCTGCACAAGACCAAGCCTTAAGGACAAATGCATACAAAGTCAAAATTGAGAAGACAACAGTAAGTGCCGCCTATACAAAGAAGCTGAAGAAACAGTGGACCACTGGTAAGCTGTTGCAAGAAGATTGCACACACTGATTACAAGCAGCGGCATGACAAGTAGCAACAATGGTGCATTGGAAGATCTGCAAAAAATATCATTTGCCTGTAAGCAAAAACTGGTGGGATCATAAAATAGAGAAAGTCATAGAAAATGATAAAATTAAACTGCTCTGGCACTTCAGAATTCAAACAGACAAGCACCTGCAACATAACACCCCAGACTTAACAATTGTTGATAAGAAAGACAAAAAAGTCTGGATAGTGGACGTGGCAGTGCCTGGAGATAGCAGAATAGAAGAGAAAGAACTGGAGAAGATAACAAAATACAAAGACCTACAAATAGAAATAGAAAGACTGTGGCAAAAGCAAGCAAGGGTAGTACCAATAGTCATAGGCTCCTTGGGTGCAATCCCAAAACAACTGGAGCACCACTTGAACACCATTGGCATTGACAAATTCGCTATTAGTCAATTGCAAAAGGCGGCCTTACTAGGAACTGCTTCCATCCTGCAACAATACCTGTAATACCATCAAACATCCACATCTGCCTATCCCAGGTCCTGGGTAAGGACTCGATAGGTAGACAAAATGCCAAATCCAGTCTGAACATCTGGCTGACTGTGCGATGATCGAATAATAATAATAATAATAATAATAATAATAATAATAATAATAATAATAATAATGTTGGAAGGGACCTTGGAGGTTATCTAGTCTAACCCCCTGCTCAGGCAGGAAACCCTATACCTTTTCAGACAAATGGCTGTCCAGTCTCTTCTTAAAAACTTCCAGTGTTGGAGCATTCACAGCTTCTGGAGGCAGATTGTTCCACTGATTAATTGTTCTAACTGTCAAAAAAATTTCTCCTTAGTTCTAGATTGCTTCTCTCTTTGGTTAGTTTCCATCCATTGCTTCTTGTCCTGCCTTTAGGTGCTATGGAAATAGTTTGACTCCCTCTTCTTTGTGGCAGCCCCTGAGATATTGGAACACTACTATCATGTCACCCCTCATCCTTCTCTTCATTAAATTAGACATACCCAATTCCAGGAACCATTCCTTACATGTTTTAGCCTCCAATCTCCTGATCATCTTTGTTGCTCTTCTCTGTACTCTTTCTATAGTCTCAACATCATTTTTACATCGTGGTGACCAAAACTGGATGCAGTATTCCAAATGTGGTCTTACCAAGGCTTTGTAAAGTGGTATTAACACTTCACGTAATCTTGATTCTATCCCTCTGTTAATGCAGCCTAGCACTGTGTTGGCTTTTTTGGCAACTGCAACACACTGCTGGCTGATATTTAAGTAATTGTCCACTAGGACTCCAAGATCCCTCTCACAGTTGCTATTATTGAGCAAGTTACCACCTATACTATACTGTGCATTTGGTTTTTCTTGTCTAAATGTAGAACCTTACTTTTTTCACCACTGAATTTCATTTTGTTAGATAGCGCCCAATCTGTGAAGATCCTTTTGTATCCTAAGCCTGTCTTCTGGAGTGTTGGCTATTCCTGCCAGCTTGGTGTCATCTGCAAATTTGATGAGTTCCCATCTATCCCCTCATCCAAATCATTGATGAAGATGTTGAAGAGCACTGGGCCCAATATGTGGTAAAGCTAAGTTTAAAACTGATTTAGCCAGTGCTGATGAATCAAAAACGTTAAATTTAACTCTAATGAAGAGGAACCCATTCACATCTGATTCTGCAAACCACATAGGGTTTAACTTTGAGGTCTGTCTCTTTGATGATTCATGACTGAATGCAATATATATGAAATCTATCAAAATAAATCTGCTCATTGTTTTATTTAGAATTTTTAACAAATATAGGCTATTTTCAACAAAGATTAAATTGGTAAGAATATTGGATGAGAAGAATGCAGACTAAGCAGGGATTTTGGCAAATTAACCATGAGACAGAGATTGGTACCCTGAGAAAGAAGCCGGGTTGATCAGGCTTGATAAAGGGTCATAGGGATTGAAGGCTTTTTATACACTGAAGGGCTGTTCCATTAGAATTCACATGTGTCTCTCCAAAAAGGGATTGCTACTTGAAGATTCAGAATGCTCTAACTCTGACTTGTCAAAGATCTTAAGCAGCTGAAGAGCTTTAATAACGAAAGTATACTTTCATAGTGATTAGTAATTTACATGAAATTAAGCATATTTCTAAAAGATTTTGCAAGATGAAAACAAAGGCATCAAAACTAAAGTTACATACAATATCACAGTTATTAAGTACTGTTTTGCATGAAAATAAATCAGGATATTCTGTCACTTTTTGTTGGCTTTTTGCCCTCCATGATGGGCAAAAATAAGTGAACATAGGAAGAAAAACAAAATCCTTGATAAATTGGACTAAGAGCCCATTAGTGTGGGATTTGTTTCTGTGAAAGCCAGCTAGGCAGGAGTACCACAAAGATTTATCATCACCTGGCATGTCTAGGTATATTATTTCCAATAGTGTACTGCAAAATTTATTTTATTGGGAGTTCACATGTATTAATAGAAAAACAAGAGCTGTGGTGGTGCAGTGGTTAGAATGCAGTATTGCAGGTTAATTCTGCTGACTGTTCGATCATTATCGGCCCAAGGTTGACTCAGACTTCCATCCTTCTGAGGTCAGCAAAATGAGGATGCAGAATGTTGGGGGCAATATGCTGACTCTGTAAACTGCTTAGAGAGGGCTGTATATGAATGGCATATAAATCAAAGTGTTATTGCTATTGCTAATGAAGCATTTATAATAAAAATAACCACACCACAAAAAAAGAGGTCAGTATGAGAACATCAATAATTCCCTCAGAAGTATTCATTGTAAACAACTTGGGGAAATGCATAGAGTGGGGCAGATCAAATATTTAGGAAAAAGCTATTCAAAATATAATCAGACCCATAGAGTACTCCCTTACTTCATGAAGTGAAGGATCACAAGCAGGACGGTTGAGTTGGACAGCTCTAAATTGGGTAGAGATGGCATTCTTGCATGTATACCTGTGCCAAGCCATACAGGACTTAAAAGGTCAACACACACATTTTGAACTGTGCTCAGATGTTAATAGAAGTCATGTAGGTCCCGAAGAACATACTCATGTCTTCATTTTTGCCAGAACCTTTCATCCAGTCCACAATCTGGGACCTTTTTTCAACATGGCAACATATTGCCCCACTGTCTGTAAAAAAGAATGGACTACTCTAAACTGGTAGCAATATGACAGTTAGCCAACCTAATAAAAGAGGAAAAGTGACAATGTTTTGCCTCATTGATTACTATGGTGTACAGTGAGGGGAAAAAAGTATTTGGTCCCCTGCTGATTTTGTACATTTGCCCACTGACAAAGAAATGATCAGTCTATAATTTTAATGGTAGATTTATTTTAATAGTGAGAGATAGAACAACAAAAAACTCAGAAAAATGCATTTCAAAAAAGTTATAAATTGATTTGCATTTTAATGAGTGAAATAAATATTTGATCCCCTATGAATCAGCAAGATTTCTGGCTCCCAGGTATCTTTTATACAGATAACGAACTGAGATTAGGAGTACTCTTTTAAAGAGAGTGCTCCTAATTCAATTTGTTACCTGTATAAAGGACACCTATCCACAGAAGTAATCAATCAATCAGATTCCAAACTCTCCACCATGTCCAAGATCAAAGAGCTGTCCAAGGATGTTAGGGACAAGTTGTAGACTATCGCCAACCAGTTTGGTGAGAAGGTGACAACAGTTGGTGCAATTATTCGCAAAGGGAAGAAACACAAAATCACTGTCAATCTCCTTTGGTCTGGGGCTCCATCAAGATCTCACCTCATGGAGTTTCAATGATCATGAGAATAATGAGGAATCAGCCCAGAACTACATGGGAGGATCTTGTCAATGATTTCAAGGCAGCTGGGACCATAGTCATCAAGAAAACAATTGGAACACACTATGCTGTGAAGGACTGAAATCCTGTAGTGCCCGCAAGGTCCCCCTGCTCAAGAAAGCACATGTACAGGCCCATCTGAAGTTTGCCAATGAACATCTGAATGATTCAGAGGAGAACTGGGTAAAAGTGTTGTGGTCAGATGATACCAAAATAGAGCTCTTTCGCTTCAATTCAACTTGCTGTGTTTGGAGGAGGAGGAATGCTGCCTGTGACTCCAAGAATCCCCACCGTCAAACATGGAGGTGGAAACATTATGCTTTGGGGTTGTTTTTCTGTACTGTCAAATCTTGGGCAAGAACCTCCTTCCCTCAGGCAGGGCATTGAAAATGGGTCATGGATGGATATTCCAACATGACAATGACCCAAAACACATGGCCAAGGCAACAAAGGAGTGGCTCAAGAAGAAGCACATTAAGGTCCTGGAGTGGCCTAGCCAGTCTCCAGACCTTAATGCCATAGAAAATCTGTGGAGGGAGCTGAAGGTTTGAGCTGCCAAACATCAGCCTCGAAACCTTAATGACTTGGAGAGGATCTGCAAAGAGGAGTGGGACAAAACCCCTCTTGATATGTGTGTAAACCTGGTGGCTAACTACAAGAAATGTCTGACCTCTGTGATTGCCAACAAGGATTTTGCCACCAAGTACTAAGTCATGTTTTGTGAAGGGGTCAAATACTTATTTCACTCATTAAAATGCAAATCAATTTATAACTTTTTTGAAATGCGTTTTTCTGGATTTTTTTGTTGTTATTCTGTCTTTCACTGTTAAAATAAACCTACCATTAAAATGGTAGCCTTTTTCTTTTTTCTTTTCTCCTTTACACTATCCTCCTTTCCCCCCTCCCTTTTCTTGTAGTTCTCTACGCTTTTTTCCTTGTATTTTACCCTTTGATAAAATTAATAAAATAAAATTAATTGATAAAAAAGTATTCTGTCATCCATCACAAAGGGTAATAGTTCTGTAAAAAGTAAAAACTGATACAGATGGGCAAGACCTTTGATTCTGGCTAGATCAGCTTGGGTGATGCTCAGCACCTGCGTAGTTGGAGCAGTCAGTGAGTTGAATATGAAGGCAGAAAAGAAGCATCCCAATTTGGAACTGAGACCCAGAACTGAATTATAATAGGGAAATGCAATCTAGCATTGGATGCCCATGCCTGACTTACACATGTCCAGATGGATCACTGCCAAGTTTGCATTGCCAGATAGCAAGAGCCTTGTCTAACAGTTTTACTCATGGGGAGGTGGTCATGAAAATTCATTTACTATTTAAGGAGTTGCAGCATGACAGAATTTGAGAATCCTGTGCTGAAGGGACAAGGATTATTAGGCTTTTGAGACTGTTTGTCTAAAGATCTTCAAAACTTGGAACTGGCAGAGATTTTGAATACAGTCTAGGAATGTCTCTCAAGAGTATTCAAGATTTCTTCTGTAAGGAGATCAATGTGGAATGTTACTGAATATTTCTGAACAGAAATTGAAAGTCAACAGCTACAGGAGAATTTGAAGCCAGAAGTGCAGATTTTGTCCAAAGAAGTGACATTTTGCCTGGCTGGGATTCAAAAGAGTTCTAAGCTTCTTTGGAAATACATGACACAGTACTGTTATAATTATGCTCAATGCTTGCCTCTATCCATTTAGACAGATGCAAATGTAGAGTTGTTTTCCAAGAGGGAACAATATTAAATTGGATTGCAGATGAAACAGGATCTGTAACATTTAACAATTAGTGAGTTTTCAACATGTCTTCTGATTGCCAGTTGATGTTCAAAGATGTGCTCTACTAGTCCTCTGCCTATCTGTCCTACATAGTACCTGTAACAGTTCTTACACTGTATGTTGTAGATGATTCCTGTTTTTTCTTCTGGGCTATTGGGGCTTTTGGTTTAATTAAGATGTTTTGGAAGACTTTAGTTCAGCGGTTCTCAACCTGTGGGTCGGGACCCCATTTGGGGTCGAACGACCATTTCACGGGGGTCGCCAAACAACACAGTCCGCCATTTTTTCCCCCTTTTCCTTAGCTGTGCTACTCCCTTTTATTCTATTGGCTTTTGAAAGCCAACAGAATAGACTCTCTTGAATAGAGTCTAATTCTATTGGCTTTCAAAAGCCAATAGGAATTGTCCAGGCTGTCTCTGCCTTGCTGGGCCCACCAAAAGTCCCATTCTGCAAACGGTGCTGCAAGTTGTCTGCAGCGAAGGCGAGCTGTCTGGAAGTTTCCACCCCTCCCTGCTGAGCAACTACTAAAAATGTAAGGCCAGGGGTGGGAGATGGGAGGCTGGTGGGCGCAGGGAGGGTTGCTGGCATGCGTGGGGCCCGGCGGATGCCTTACCTCCCTTGGGCTGGGCCAGCTGGTGGCCCAGCCGGTGGTCGGCCTGCTCCGTCTCTGCCGCTTGCCAGCTATGCCTCGGCTGGCGCAGGGGGCGGCACCACGCATGTGTGGCGCTCCCAGGCAGGGAAAGTCCTTGACTTACGACCGGTTGGGTAGTGCTCAACTTATGACCGGTTGGGTAGTCCTCGACTTACGACCGGTTGGGGGTCACGGCATTAAAAAGGTTGAGAACCACTGCTTTAGTTGGTTTGTGTAGTACAGTGATGTCATGTAGTTTTAATAGTCTGCTGGTATTTCTGAAATATTTTATAAATATGGCAGTGTTATCTTTTTATAGCTTGTGAAAAAACATAACAAAATGGATACCCATACTGTTCTGTTTTCTGCTTGGGTTAGCATTGAAGAGGCAGCAGTAGTAACAGGTACTTCTTTATTGAAGGTCAAAACAGAACTAACAAGCCTGGCTCCGCCTCTATTTATACATTCAGCTTTGGGCGGCATCAGCCAATGAATGCACCGTATTCTCCCACTCAAATGCATACTAATCAACCTTTCAGACAACAAGTCTGACTAGCAGGCCACGTGGTCTGCTAACGGTCCTTGCACAGATTTCTGCAGCTTTTCCATAAGCTTAACACAATACATTACACATACAACTTTATCAAATAGTGCCTGACCATTCAATCCACTACAGCACAACTAACACAAACTCTTTCATTGCACAATACATGGACAGACAACCATAATATCAACTCACAAATTGTTAGCATCCTAGACCAAGCCAGATCCAAAAATGCTAGAGAATTCCTGGAAGCCTGGTACTCAGACAAATCAGCCACCAACAGACACATAGTGTTATGTCCTGGGCCTGCTGAATTGCTCAGCAGGCTCAGGAAGGCTGCAGAGAGTCCCGGGCAGACCACATGGTTGCTCGGGACCAGACAGGCTGTCGCCAGCCTTGCGCACATGCGCAAGGTGCAAAACCAGCCTTGCATTGATTGGTTGACCCTGTCCTTGCAAGGAGACTATAAAAGGCCTGTGCGTCATTTTGTTGATGTTCTGTTTGTTGCTGACTTACAATAAAGAAGACATACTTTTGTATTACTCGCTTCATCTCAATGCCTGTGACTCATGAACAGAACATTGGGGACGAAGGTGGAATCGCTGCAAGCAAGAACAGAAGAAGAAGAAGATAGGACTCACCAAGGAAATCCTGAAGTCTGGGGGAAGTTCAGCGTCTGGAAATTGTGACTCTGCCTGCCAGTACGAAATTGCTGGAGGTGAGCTTGGCAGTAGGGATCCCTTCCCAAAAGGCTTGCAGCGAAGGCATTGATGAAGTTACAGATTGCTATGATATCAAAGATAGGCCGGTTGTCGGAATTCAATACTTCTCACCCAGAACGCTGGAACTCTTACGTGGCATGGGTAGAGAACTACTTTAGAGTAAATCAAATTAGAGAAGATGGCCTCAAAGCAGCTACTTTACTGTGTGTTTGTGGGCAGGACACTTTCGACATAGCGGAAAATCTGGAGTCAGTGTCCTATGCTGATTTGAAGAAAATGCTGAGAGAACACTTCGAACCTAAACTTTCAGTGATTGCTTGGCGACATGCGTTCCAGAAGAGGGACCAGAGGCCTGGTGAGTCTGTTGCGGACTTTATTTCTGCCTTAAGACAAGCCACTAGACCGTGTGAGTTCAAGGACCTGGAAGAGAGGCTCCAGGATTGTTTAGTTTGTGGCTTGAGAAGTTGTGAGCTGCAGCAGAAGATCTTCGCCAAAGAAGTTGTCTCGTTCCAAGATGCCTTGAGATAGGTTGCAGCTGAAGAAGCAGTGGGTGGCACTGTGAAGGCCTTGCGGCTCGCCAGAAATCCTCCAGCCACGGTTACCGTCCATTAAGAGGTCGCTCAAGAAGATTTAGAACAGGATCCTGAAGAGGAGGTGGATAGGCTGCACCAGACAGAGGAGAAGAAGTCCCAAGAATGCAGAGACAAGGTCCCAGCATCCCCTCGGTGTTTTGGGTGTAGAGGACGCCACAAGGGCTCTGACTGAAGATTCCGCTCCACCATTTGCCGGGCATGTAGCAGGCAAGGCCACATTGCCTCCATCTGTTTAGGTCGCCAGAAGGTCTGGTCTCAGGAAGAATCGTTTTAGAAAGGGTATCAGGGTCCCCAGCCAACACAGGGTGGGTTTCTGTGCGTTTTCAGGAGCATTTGCAGGACAGGAATTCATAGGCCACTTAAGAAAAAGCTTCACATTGACATGAAGTTGCAAAGGGTTCCTTTGTCAATGGAGTTGGACACAGGATCCACTCTATCAATCATTTCTTTTGACACCTTTAAAAGGATTTGCAGAAGAAGTGGCCTACGAGTCAAACTCAGGCCATCGAATTTAATTCTCACTGACTTCCAGAATTCCAGAGTCAGCGTGAAAGGGGAGGCCACACTCAAGGTGCAGCGTAGGACTTTTGAAGGCCTGCTAGATATGGTGGTATTGGGGTGATCGCACGAGTCTCATTGGACTCGATTGGTTCGAGACCCTTGGGATTCAAGTGACTGGACTGCACAGTCTGCAAACGTCAGGCCTTGCAGAAGTCTGCAAGGAGTTTTCTGATGTATTCAGTTCAGAGCTTGGATCATACAAGGGGCCTCCCATTGCCTTACGTTTAGACCCAGCTATCACACCCATCCGGATCAAACCCAGAAGGGTGCCTTTTGCTCTCAAAAGCAAAATTGATGCAGAGCTGGACAAGCTGCTCCAGCAGGGCATCTTAGAACCTGTGGATTCTAGTAGTAACACCACTGAAGGCCAATGGAGAAGTCCGAATCTGTGCAGACTATAAATGTACACTTAACGAAGTGCTGCAACAGCATGCATATCCAGTGCCTGTGGTCAGCCACATTCTGGCCTCCCTCAAGGGGGGGGCTCTTTGCAAAGCTTGATTTGGCACAAGCCTACCAACAGTTACCTGTTGATGAGGCAACAGCTGAGGCTCAAACAATTGTAATGCACCGGGGAGCCTTTAAAGTGAAAAGACTGCAGTTTGGGGTTAATGTGGCCCCTGGCATCTTCCAAAGTGTGATGGAGCGAACGCTCCATGGTATTCCTGGGGTCTGCCCCTACTTCAATGACGTCCTCATAGCTGGGGAGTCATCTGTGAATTTAGTTGAAAGGCTGAGAGCTGTCTTGCTGCGTTTCCGCCAAGCAGGGCTGAAGCTGAAGCAAGATAAATGTAAGATTGGAGTCACCTCCACTGAATTTCTGGTGTTCCATATTGATGCTGAAGGCATCCATCCTGCTGAATCCAAGCTTCAAGCAATTCAGCAGGCCCCAAGTCCAAAAGCGAACTTCAGGCTTTTCTGGGACTCTTAAACTTTTATCACGCATTCCTTCCACACAAGGCTGCAGTGGCTGAGCCGTTACACCGGCTCTTGGATAAACAGGCTCCATGGCAGTGGACCAAGGTTCATGAAAGGAGTTTTACAGAGGTCAAGGCCTTGCTCTCTTCAAATGCGGTTTTAGCACATTTTAATGAGCAATTGCCTGTGTGCATCGCATGTGATGCATCCCCTTATGGGGTTGGGGCTGTGCTTAGTCACCTGAAGGCTGATGGGACACAAGTCCCTGTGGCCTGCTATTCAAGGACTCTGTCTTCTGCAGAACGTAATTACGCTCAGATTGACAGAAAAGCCTTGGCCATAGTGGCGGGCATAAAGAAATTCCATGACTTCTTATATGGCTGCCACTTCACGATCTACATAGACCGTAAGCCTCTGCTGGGGTTGTTTACCACAAACAAACAAACCCCACACATAATCTCTCCTAGAATGCTGAGATGGTCAATTTTCCTGCCAGCATATGACTACACTTTGCTTCACAAACCAGGCAAAGAAATGGACCATGCAGATGGCCTCAGCAGATTACCTCTACAGCAGACAGAGGCAGATCCTGCTCCTGCTCTTCACATTCTCTCCATTCAGGAATTGCCTGAATCTCCTCTCAATGCTAGGGATGTGGCTGCAGAAACTGCCACTGATCACACGCTCACACGCGTGTTGACATGGGTGTTGTCAGGATGGCCTGACACGTGTCCAGGTACTGAGTTTCAAAGCTTCTGGCAAAGGAAGCACGAGCTTTCCACTTTCAAAGGGTGCCTTTTATGGGGTAGCAGGGTAGTCATCCCAGCCTCATTGAGGACTAGAGTCTTGCTCTCTCTGCATGAGGTTCATCCAGGCATAGTCTGGATGAAAGGACTTGTGCGTAGCCATCTCTGGTGGCCTGGGCTTGATAAAGAGATCGAGACCCAGGTTCATGGGTGCCAAGTGTGCCAATAGTCCAGACCTGAAATGCCTCAGGCCCCTGTACATAGGTGGGAGGAGACACTTTCCCCTTGGTCGAGGGTGCATGTCGACTATGCTGGGCCCTTTCAGGGGCAATTCTTCCTTTTCCTCATTGACAGCCATTCCAAGTGGCTAGAGATTGTGCCTGTCTCCTCCACTACTACTGCCAGGTGTTGAGAGGAATCTTTGCTTCTCATCGACTTCCAGATGTCCTGGTCTCAGATAACGGCCCCCAATTTACTTCTTTTGAGTTTCAGGCTTTTCTACAGGCCAACTTGATCCAGCACACTACTTCAGCACCGTTTCATCCATCTTCCAATAGCCAGGCAGAGATGCTCTTAAAATAATCACTTATGGCAGCTGGCATCATAGGTTAGCTGATTTCCTTCTTTCACAATGCACCACACCTTGCACAGCCACAGGGAAGAGCCCAGCAGAACTCCTCTGGGGTTGCCGCCTCATCACAAAACTGGACAGGTTGCACCCAGACCAGGTATATGTATATGTTTGTTGCTATAACAGTAAGGGTTACTTATTGTTATGTCCTGGGGAGGGGTGTTATGTCCTGGGCTTGCTGAATTGCTCAGCAGGCTGAGGAAGGTTGCAGAGAGTCCTGAGCAGAGACCAGACAGACTTTTGCCAGCCTTGCGCGAAACCAGCCGTGCATTGATTGGTTGACGCTGTTCTTGCAAGGAAACTATAAAAGGCCTACGCACCATTTTGTTGATGTTCTGTTTGTTGCTGACTTACAATAAAGAAGACATACTTTTGTATTACTCGCTTCGTCTCAATGCCTGTGACTGGCGAACAGAACACATAGATATAAACAATATCTATATACCATTCAAAAGAGACAATCAGAAAGCTGAAAGGGAAACAGAAAGATCAGAATATCTTCTTATCAGCAATCAATGCTCAGATAGATAGGGATTAGCACCAGTATTAATACCAGATGCACAATCAAGCAGTAAACAATCCCCCAATCAAGGAACTACCGATTCAGACAAATGCTCAAACTGTAAACAGCCTAATCAAGGAATTTTCAAGAAGAAAACACTGCCACCAACACTGACAGGGCAAGTCACTGTATATAAACAGAGAGCAAACCCCACTCCCTTCTAGCACTAAAAATGTTACCTAATTGGGTAATGAAATGTCTGCAAGAAAACACCGAAGCACAGAGAACACCAACCCATAGTTACAAATATTGTCTTCTATTGGTAATCATGAGACAGGCTAAAATGTGACCTCTTTCAGCTTCTGCCTTCAACTGAAGTGATCTTTTATCTTTATTAGAATGCCAATTGAGAATAAAAAAGAAAATTCCAGCAACTTCCCCTCCCACACTTACCCAAAGGAAACATAAGACAAAATTCTTTTCTTCAAACCTAGCACCTTCATAATAGTATTCAGGCTGGAAGCAAATTTGGAGCTTTGTTGTCTCTTAGAAACAGAGCTCCTAAAGTAGTGCTTTTAATGTTTAAAATACTCTTTGAAACCCCAAGGCTTTTAAAAAACCATGTGCAAGTGGCTCCTATTAGTGATTCTTACTTTAAGATGTGGAAGAAAAATCCTTCTTGATTCCCTTTAAATTTGTTGCATCACTTAATTGTGCTGCACTGAACTTTTAGGATGGGAATGATTGTGAAGAAAAATCAGTAGTCTTCTTTTTGTCATTGACTTTTAGGTTTTTCTTTCTTTAGAGTTCAGGAAATTACTGCTTTACACGTCTTTTAAAATATGGAGTTCAAACTATGTATAAGTCCATATTTTCACAAACACAGACAATTGATACTGTATGTGTCTGTGTATTAGTACTGTCCCCCCCCCATACACTCAGAGAGATACACACACTTGGGCAATACATATTTCAAGGAAGAAATAAGCAATTTGAATGCACTGGATCAGATATCTAGGCTGCTTCCTTTTATGTGTCTATGCACAGTTTGCAATAACCCTTAGCAAGAAAAGGGGAATTGGAAATTGAGATATGGGGGAAGGAAGCAAACCTAGGCACTAATTATTAAGATCATCATTTTTATGACCAAAGTGTAGTGAAAGCATTCAGATAGCATGATGGATTGGCTGCCAAATAGAAGAAAGATATAGAGGTCCCAAAAACAGATGTACAAAATTGGTTCCACTTCCCCTACGTTGTAAAGTTTCCCCATCTCTGTTATTCTGGCTCTTCCAATCGTATATGAGAAAAAAAAATAAGTTGGAATAATCTGCTATAAGAAAATCTTGGGCACCCAGGTGAAAGACACAACCCAGGTACAGAATTTTCAGGTACTTTCCTTTCAACCTATGTCACTTCTGATGTCAGAGCTGAAATGAGAAAGTATCTAAGAAGTGTAGGGAGGTCAGATTTGAATGTGGATGGAGAACTTGGAACCATCATCTGCACCCCTTTTTTGCTCTTAAAGTCAAGCTTGTACTCTTACTACATACACAATTACAAAAAATGCATATTTTACTCTAAAATGCATACTGCACTCTTCAGATAGCAAGCATTTCCCCAGCAGAATTAAATTTAGGTCATTGTATCCCCAAAGGACATGACTTTTGATTCACCAGATTGTATTCCTTTGCTTTTTTTCCAATGCATTTAAAAGTGCAAAAATACAGCTACCATTTTAATTAAAAGTTATGTATTGTAGTTAATTTTAATTGAATCTGTTTTCCTTCTTTCCAGTAAATAGTTAACAAACTTAATAGGAACATTCTCTTCCCAAAATGGAAACTTGCTACTGTGCATCATCAACATTGGAGGTATTTTTATTAGAACTCCATGGCAACTCCTGAACATGTTTTGGTAGCTCCTAGAGAGCTGATTTATTTTTAGCATAAGGTTTGTCCCATAAAATGACAGTGCGATAGGTATTGCCAGATTGCATTGAATCTGAATTCAAAAACTGGCCATCTTCATTAATAAAACCAGCCAAATATGATTCAGACAGGAGTCTTTTGTACCCCAAAACCCTACATTTCGCAGGTGAAGAGAGTTTCTGTAATTTAACTATAGTTTTCAATCAATCAACCAGAATAGAGCTGGAAGGGACCTTGAGGATCTTCTAATCCGGCCCCCTAATCAAGCAGTAGACCCTATACCATTTCAGACAAGTGACTGTCCAGTCTCTTCTTAACCCCCCTCCCCCAGTGATGAAGCACCCACAACTTCTGAAAGCAAGCTATTCCACTGGTTAATTGTCCTCACTGTTAGGAAGTTTCTCCTTAATTCCAGGTTGCTTCTCTCTTTGATCAGTTTCCAACCATCATTTCTTGTCTTGCTTTGGAAAATAAATTGACCCCCTCTTCTTTGTGGCAGTCCCTCAAATACTGGAATACTGCTATCATGTCCCCCCAGTCCTTCTTTTCTCTCAACTAGTCAAACCCAAATCCTGCAACTGTTCTTCATAAGTTTTAGTCTCCAGACTTTTAATTATCTTAGTTGCTCTTCTTTGCACTTTTTCACAAATCTCAACATCTTTTTTGTAATGTGGTAACCAAAACTGGATGCAATATTCTAGATGTGGCCTTACTAAGGCTTTATAAAGTGGTACTAATACTTCACGTGATTTTGATTCTATGCCTCTGTTTATACAACTAAGGATTATATTAGCTTTTATGGCTGCTGCTGCACACTGCTGCTCATGTTTAAGTGATCATCCACTAGGACTCCAAGGTCCCTCTCACAATTACTGTTTTTGAGCCAGGTTTTGCCTAATCTGTACCTGTACTTTTGGTTTTTCCTGTCCAGGTGTAAAACCTTGCTTTTCTCCACATTAAATTTCATGTTGTTGGATATGGCCCATTGTTCAAGTATGTCAAGATCTTTTTGGATCCTGAGCTTGTCTTTTGGGGTGTTGGCTATTCCTGCCAGTCTAGTGTCATTTGCAAATTTGATGAGTTCCCCTTCTATTCCCTCATCTAAGTCATTTATGAAGGTATTGAAGAATACTGGGCCTAAGATGGAGTCTTGTAGTACCCCACTGCTTATTCCCTCCATGTAGATGTAGTACCATTGAGGATGGCTCCTTGCAGATGGTTTATCAGCCAATTACAAATCCATTTGTGGTCATGCTGTCTATCTCACATTTTTCTAGCTTACCAAGTACGTTATCAAATGCCTTGCTGAAGTCTCAATATACTACGACCACAGCATTTCTCTGGTATATTAATTTAGTCACTTTGTTGAAGAATGAAATAAAATTGGTTTGGCATGATCTGTTTTTAACAAATCCATGCTGGCCACTAGTTATAACTTTATTTGTTTCTAGATGTTTGCAGATTTGTTATTTGATTATCTTTTCCAGTATCGTCCCAGGTATTGATGTTAGGCTGATTGGTCTATAGTTTCCTAGGTTTGTTTGTTCCCCCCCCCACCACCTTTTTTTTTGTAGATGAGAACCACACCAGTTTTTTCCAATCCTTGATCCTTGGTATTTTTCTAGTTACCCGGTATTTCCTGATTTTTGAAAGATATGATACAATGGTTTTCAGATAACATCTGCTAGATCTTTCATAACTCTGGGATATAATCTGTCAGATCCTCATGATTTATATTCATCAAGATCAGACAGGTGTTTTCTAACAATTTTCTTGTTTATTTTAATTTTTATTTCTAGTCTACAGTTATGTTTGCAGTAGGTTGGGCTATAGTTTCTACTTGCGTGAATACTGATGCAAAGAATGAGTTAAACAGTTCTGCTTTCTTTCTGCTGCCTGTTACTTCCTTGCCATCTTCTCTTAAGTAAACCTACTGTTTCCTTGACTTTTTTCTTGTTATTTATATGTTGAAAGAAACTTTTAAAAATTATCTTTGACTTTTGTTGCAAGTCTTTGTTCATTCTGAACCATTGCTTTCCTGACTTCATCTTTGCAGGTTCAGGCTATCTGCTGATACTCTGCTTTAGTTAAGTGTCCCTCTTTCCATTTTTTGTACTTGTCCTTTTTGTCTTTCAGTTTATCTTTGTGCAACCATGCTAGTTTCCTACAATACCAAAACATTCTATATTGTGGTGGTTATGGCCAGAAAATATTTGTTCCTAAAGAATCAACTTGGTCATATTTTCTTTCAGATCAAGAAAATGGCTATACTTCTCAAAGCCTTTCTCCATTTGTACCTAACCAGGAAACAAGCATACATGGGCAACATCTCACCTTAATTTTGGCTGCATTTCATTTTAAGTTTACGACTAAGAGAGACTTAAGCATTCTTAATGGTACTAAGGGTTAAATAGCATTCTCTCATTCCAACATCATTCTAGAGAAGCCAAGTATGTAATTATATTAGGTATTGGCAGATCTGCACTTTCTGCTTCCCCCTTCACCAATATGGGCAACTCAGTGCTTCTTAAGCACAGAAACAGATGATATGTCTTCCTCCCACTCCCAGCCCATTACAAATGCACTCCACACCTATTTTGTAGCTTCAATTAAAAACTACTCTTTTCTAACCCAAGCGGTTTTAGGTGCTTCAAAGCAGATGCGTTCCAATGCTTTGCCATTGCAATAGCAGCTCTGTGACTGAAATATGACCATTTCCCAGCAATTGCTTGCTGCCTTATGCAGCCATATTATGATGAGCTACCAAGTTGTTATGTTTTCCACTGATCAGTAATTGCCTTTAAAAAAATTCTTAAGACTGATCAGAAAACAGTCCACTATGTCAGTGAACTATCCTCAATCTTAAAAGCTTATGTTTTATTCAACCCTGAAGCTCAAACCCTTTCTGTTTCTGCCTGGGCTGAGTAAAGTATCCTCACTTTAGTTTTTCTATGTCCACAGTACTGCAAGGTTTCCCATACTTTTATTTTTGTAATATCTTTAAGCTGCAGTATAGGAACACTACGAGTACTTTTCTGTGAAGCTGAAATGTCAGTTTTCCCTTGCTACAAAGTTTTCAAGGACATACAGATGAACACAAGAATGTCCAGTCCTGTTGGTTTGTTTATTGTAGCTTTGAAGCTACAATGATATCAGAGGGAAAAAAAATAGAAAAGTGTCACAGAAGATAACAGGGGAAGAGTAGCAATGGTGGAGGCATCTATATATGGAAACAATAGAAAAAGCAAAGACAATGATACCAGAGGGGGAAAAAAATAGAAAAGTGTCACAGAAGATAACGGGGGAAGAGTAGCAATGGTGGAGGCATCTATATATGGAAACAATAGAAAAAGCAAAGACAATGATACCAGAGGGGGGAAAAAATAGAAAAGTGTCACAGAAGATAACGGGGGAAGAGTAGCAATGGTGGAGGCATCTATGTATGGAAACAATAGAAAAAGCAAAGACAAGGTATAGGATTAGTGAAAACAGAAGAATCCCTTAAAAAAAAAAGCAAGGACTGAGAGCTGGTCCACACAGAAGCCAGCCAGCCTTCCCTGCATAGATGGAAGATCAAGAAGCAGGGGGCCATATCCAATCAGATAGCTTGGTGCCCATAATTTGAGCACCAGTCCAATCTGCTGCCAACCACTGTGTTTCTTAAACCGCTGAAGTTTGTTTAAGAAATAGTCAGGAGCAGCCTGGAAGAGATGCAACTTATATCTTTAGAGAAAAATCTTTAGAAAAAAAATGCCTTTTGATACTCATATATTTGACCAAAGTCAGGCAAATGAATGGAAACAAGTCTTGTCTGGCAATAAAGAAAGCAAATTTTATGCATTTAAAACCATTTGTCAAAAAGAGTTTGGGTGTATAGCACCCATAACTCAGCAGTGGGAAATGAAAACTCCTCAATACAATATTAGAATCAAAGTATTTATTATTCAGTTATTGAGATAAATGAACACATCTATGATAAACCCCTAATTTTTAATATTACAACAGTGCCTGTAAGTGCCTGTAACACAAACACATACACACACACACACACACACACACACACATGGCTTTCTTAGCATTTTTTTTTAGGTATTTGTTAACAGAATACCATGGTTGTTTTCCCTTTTTTTGAATGGAAACTGGAAGTAAGCATTGAAAACTGGCAAAAATGTCACAAATAGTGATCATGTAACTGTGGGATGCTGCAGACAGCTGTAAAGGTGAAACAACTGCCAAGTGCCCAAAATGTAATGGCATAATTGGGGGGCGGGCGGGTTTGTGGCTGTCATAACTTGAAAAACGGGTTGTATGTAGCCCTGGGAAGATCTATCATAACTTCAAATGGTTGTTAAGCAACCAATCATAAGTTGAGGACTACTTTTAGCCCTCTCACATTCTGAGATGGAACACATCCATACTCTTATTTCCCCAGTCAAGAAAAATGAGTACAGGTAGTCCTCGGCTTACAACCACAACCCAGCCCAAAATTTCTGTTGCTAACCAAGACAGTTGTTAAGTGAGTTTTGCCCATTTTATGACCTTTCTTGCCATAGTTGTTAAGTGAATCACTCCTTTTGTGAAGTTAGTGACCACAGTTGCTAAGTGAATCTGGTTTCCCCATTGACTTTGCTTGTCAAAAGGTCACAAAAGATGATCACATGACCCTGGGGGACAATGCAACAGTCATAAATATGAGTCAATTGTCAAGCATCTGAATTTTGATGACAGGATCGTGGGAATGTTGCAATGGTCATAAGTGTGAAAAATGATCATAAGTCACATTATTCAATGCTGTTGTAACTCCAAACTGTCACTAAACAAACTGTTGTAAATTGAGGACTACCTGTATTCCACCATCTGTTCCATTTCAGGTTCTGTTGTTTATTCCATTCCACTGCAAACTTGGATCAATTGCACTTATTGTCTTATTGCTATGAATTCACATACTTACATAAAGTAACCCAACTTTATATTCATTCACCCATGTCATATATTCATTGAAGATTTTAAGGGACCAAGTCTTTTTATGGAACCAATATTTCATGTCAACTTTTTATAGAGCTTCCTGCAAGTCAAAAGCTGCTTTGGAAATGATACTACCCACACACTGAGATTACTCATTTTACCTTCAAATAAGCACAAAAACTTGCCCTTTTAAAATAGAAACAAGTTTCTAGCAGGGAGGGTGGAAGTTGCATTGCTGCTTATGCTGAAGTAGATTATTTTGAACTGAATTCCATGGAAATGTTGCATACATTTTCCCTCTACATATTTCTGTTCCATACCAAGATCACATGAGAAAGCCTATCCTCCAAAATAAATGAGAAATGTACAAGAATTTAAAATATGTGACCGCAGATAAATTTTTTAGAAGGCCTCTGCTAGATCAATTAAAAGATCCATAAAATCCAACATAATTTCATATTGTTACCTGTCAAATTTCCTGGGAAAGTTATGGAACATGAAGGAAACATTCCTCCTCTATTGTTACTTATGAGAAAAAGTCACCAATATAAATCAAATGTCACATAGCATGCTTTATTAATGAAAGTACCTAGTCTGGTGTTATATATTTTTATTTACTCAAAAGCTCATTGTCCATGAATTTAAATATTCTAATCTGATCCCCTGCTGATATTTGCTTGTCCCCCCTTTTTAAAGAACCCTAAAATTCAGTTTGCTGCCAGAGAAAACCTACTTTTTAAACTGCCGGTAAGTGAGGGAAGCTATTGAGGATGACTCAGATATGAGAGAGTTTAAATCTTCATAAGACAATATAACCTGGAGCTGTGAAGAAAAAGAAGAGAGGCTGCTGCATGCTGTGTGTTTATGGAACTCTACAGTTTGAACCATAATCAGTTCACTATTCAGGTTAATTTGACCACTACTTTTGATGACCTTGAAAGGAGCTAGATTAATTCACAGAGGATAGAATTATCAATGGCTGCTCAGAAATCTTGATAGTTGTGTGTTATTTTCTCAGTCAGAAGCATGTAGAAACTGTTGTTAGGAATCTTTATTATGACCTAGATGGCTATGATTGGCTACTGAATGATTCCAAAATCTAGGCAGGAGAATTTCATTGCCTGGTACAACAATATTCGGTCTCCTTAGATACCAACCGTTTGATTGCTTTCCATAGATTGTTTTAAGGAGCAGAGTTTTGATCATCTGTTCCAAACTTTTCATTTTATTTTGTGTTACTCAAATCAGAGTTGAAGAAGGCAGAAGTCTGGGTGTATTGCCCTTTGCAAAGGCAATTTGTTGCTTGATCCAAATTAAATTGCAAAATGCAATTGGTCACATCACTTGTCTTTTAAACTCCTCTGAAATAACAAGCTAAATTTCAAAGATGAACTTTTCTTAGCCTATGGGGAAAACCCCCCCAGAAACTCAAAAGGAGAGTTTTTCAAGTTCTTTGCAAAAACCTATTTGTTAAAATAGTTGGAAAAATTAGGGCAAAAGTTAAATCACTATATGTATGAAGTATATTCAGTTAAAATGTATGCTACATATATGATCTCTTTCATATTTTTCAGCCACATCAAATTGTTCTTCCTCTCACTTTTGAATAGTCCAGGTTTTCCATTCTGCATTATTTTCCTAGTATTTAGTTATTCCGCTGCCTGATGTGCCCAGTTGCTAGGAAACCTATCCTTTCAACATTTCTTTATTTTTTCTTTTTTGCTATGGCAGCATCTTCTCTAATCCCGCCTGGGGCAGCTTGTTGCCATGGCAGCAATATACCTTTTTCCCAGTACAGTTCCTGAACATTTTGGTGGCATATTCTATGGCTGTTGGATGCTTTCTTCCTCCCTGCTTCCCAATTCCACTTCTGGGTCCAACGTTCTGCTTAATCTAAAAATCAGGAAAACAAAATAAATTGACAGACTCAGAGCTGAAAGGAAAGCATTGAAACATTGAGTTTCTTGCTGTTTCTATAACATCAACTATCTAATCTCAATCCAGATGCACAAACCATTTGACCTAAATCCATTTATGTCTTCAAATGCAGATTGTCCATCTTTCTAATGCTGTAAAATGGCCTGGGCCCAAGAAACTGGCATTTCCACACCATAACCTAGCATGTGGTTACAGTATAGTGTTCTAACATTGCTAGCAGCAGGCCAAGCCAATACAACTGCCAACAAATAATGGAAGCCGTAAGTGGGCATTCATGCTCTAGGACCAGTGTATCCAAGCTAGCTTATTGCAGTCATTAAATTGGAAAAAGTGCAGGAAGCCAGAAATTGTCTTGGATCTACTCTGTACCCTTATGGCTATACATCTGTTTTGACCCAGTTGATAATCTGATAATCTGCAGGAGAAGGAGGAGGGACAAGACAATAGCCTTTGCAAACATGCCCATTCAAACAAAATATAAAGCAGTAGAGCAGTTGTAATGCAAATGTTGTTCATCTAATTCAGCCCCACAATTAGGGAAAGGGTTTGTTTATATAGTATAAGACAGAAGTGATCAACTCATAGCTGTAGGCTTTTTTTTTTTTTTTGCCTCACAGAATCTTTCAGGACCATGACATCTAAAATTCAAGGGTAAATTATCACACAAAAGTCATTTCAATACCAAATGGTGGCAAATAAATTTAATCAATAAATAAAATAAAAATGCAATGCAAACTGAGTTCCACTTTTAAAAGTAACAGTAAATGAAAAATACATGTTAAGTCTGCAATTGCTCATTTTACATTTTCTAAATCCACCCAAATATAATAAAAAGCTTCAAATATTGAAAAATAAGAGGTGATTCCAATTATGCCCCGTTCAGTAATATTATAGTGCTTATTAAGAAAAAAGGAATAAGGAGAAAACCTCTGAGCCTCACCATGGAAGAATTAATTGAGCTTGGTTTAAGATGTTTCATATCTTCTGTTTCTAAGCAAGTCTTTCATGTATGATCCCAAATTAACAACTCCAGTTATGCTGCAAGCAGAAATGAAGAACTAAAATGCAGAACTCGAGCATAATTAATGCCAACTATGCAGAGACCATTTTAAAAATGAAATTATGGATGGCTAATAAACTAACCAAGTGATAATGATTTTTCATATGTAAATAACTAAAGAATCTTTGATGAGTCAGACTACTTGAAGTCAAAAGATGTATTAATATTATTCAGATTAAGCATTCAATCTATTTTCTTCACCAATCATTCCTCCGTTGTGTGTATTTCAGAATCTTTTCATTTTTAAATGTATAGTTGTCTCACAGTAATAATGCTAAGATAATCTTCAGTGGCTTTTTTTCTAGTTGTCTGTCCATTAATCCCAACATCCCTAATTTTATTTGAATCTTAGCTTTAAAATTCTTTGTATCAATATACGTATGTATTTAAACCCAAAATTTTCTTTTTTACAAATCTACCAAGCATGATAATGATCCTTTATGATTCCAACATAAATTTATTTTTATACTTCTAAATAATTTTGGGGGGAGTTATATATCAATAATACATATATCAACCTATTTTAGGTTATACATAATGTGAATTTCAGTTTTTTTCCACAGTGTTTTCTTACTGTACAACAATAAGGTATTTCCAAAATTGCTAGCCTATTTATCATAAGGGTCGTCTTACAACTGAAATGGACCCTAGAATTTCCAGCATAAGTTATGGTGATTGTAAGTTAAAGCTCCTACATGATAGGACTGATTTTATAACAGGTTTGTGGTAATTGTTAAATGAGCACTCTGGTTGCTAAGTGAATATAGCAGTTTTCAAGTCAATGCCTTGGCCATTAAGCTAATTAATTTATTTATGTGGGCATTTTTTGCCAGAAATTAGCTGAAAAGGTCAGAAACCAAGCAAAAAACATCAGAAACATCAAGAACCCATGGGGTATTATTTATCTGTCAGAACTCAGGAAACAGAACATAAGTAGCTTTTGAGAAGGTCCATTGTAACTTCGAACAAT
Organism: Crotalus tigris; assembly: GCF_016545835.1. Lineage (NCBI taxonomy): Eukaryota > Metazoa > Chordata > Lepidosauria > Squamata > Viperidae > Crotalus > Crotalus tigris. The sequence continues at coordinate 68,556 of NW_024100184.1, forward strand.
TGCTAAGTGGCCAGTTGTTAAACAAGGATTACATGTATACATTTTCACTTGTTCATCCTCCATTTCAAATCCCAGGAAGAGTTTTTTTACATTTTGGCTATTACACGTTCATCATTCGTACATAAGTCAACTTTGAATTCTATCTTTTGTTACTCAATTCAAAAGTCACATTATCTGCTTTGAATCTTTCTCTTAGCTGTGCATAAGGAAATCACTGAAAACTAAATTTCTCTGCAGCTATATAGTGTCTGGACTTTAACTTATATTCTCCATACTTAACAACTCTCTATAGGTTAATTGTTTCTCTTTAACCTGTTTCCTTCCTATAAAATTATTCTTGTGCTGAAACCATAAAGGTATATTCAGGCATAATCTGTGTTTATTTCATATTCCCAATATAGCACTTTGGATGTAGTGATTTTTAAAATCTACATTAATCTTAACTTATCATATCATAGAAAACTTTAACTTAACTTTATCATGCCATAGAAAAGAGGGTTGTCCCTCTTTTCTCCTCCAACATTTTAGTCAGTGGTAGAATTTTGAACTAAAATGGGAATGAAGTGCTTATTTCATATAAACAAGGCTGCTTAAGGCTTGAGAAAAAAAGTTGCAAGAATAACAAGCAGAATCCTTGCTGGATTATGAAATATGCTGGTTAGTACAATTACTTGTTATTTTGTGAAAAATTATAAAAAGTTATTAATCCAAATAAGCCATCTTTTAAGACATCAGAAAAAATGGTAGCAGTAAGAAATATCTGTTGCTAAAAAAAAAGATTTAGTATATAAATAGGATAGTTCTGAATAGCTAAAAATACAACACGATTACTATAAATATGATCTGTGGCTAAATGTATCAGTCCATTGATTATATTAACTCTGTAGTGGTTAGAGAAAATATTTTTTTCCCACTAAAAAAATCAGCTTTATGTTTTTAATTTTTCAGCAATTGTGGGGTAAAAGAGCTGTTTTCTGAGAGGACTCCTTATAATTTATTTGCTTACTAAGGATATCACATCCACACATGCTATAATATTATTTTGGGATATTTGAATTTGGTCTCATTTACACTATGTCCCCTCTGTGGACTGTGTCCCTATCGTAGGGAGCACAATGAGAATTTATTTCTATTGCCACCAAAGAATACTGATACATGAACACAGAAATCACTTTAAAAAAAAAATCTTCAAATGAATGAAATTCAGAGTTCTTCAGGAAAAAGGATCTGGCCAGAAATTTATCTAAAAAGAAATAGAAAAACAGGTTTCTTGTTGAGAAAATCTGTCCATGCAGTTTTTTTCAGTCAAGAAGCATTCCGCTGAGTATAAAATATTAAATAATCATCCACCCATCCCTGGAGTATAGCTGGCTTTATGCAACTGGTCTGCTGAATATTGTTCCTGTGTGTACATAATCTTGTTTAGCATTCATAGCTTTAGAAAAGCTGAAAGAACTGGCTGAAAAAACTGGCTCTTCTATGGCTTTGCATATGGGCATAACTGTATACAGTATTGAATTGGTTAATTATGAACATTGTGATAATCACCATCCTCAGATAACTTGATTTGATTGCACCGAATCTATTTATAGTTGGTATCATTTTTGGAATCTTATAGATAGTGCAGGACTTAATCCAGAGATAGACATATTTATTTGTGTCCATATGTCCTTCTATCTAACTTTCATTGCTCACAGATATGTAGTCATCAGGCTCTTCCTTGTTGAACTTTAGAAAAATTGTAGTTAAAAGTGAATTAAACATATTTTCAATAAGTTCTGCTACATCCCATCCCCGTGTAACATATCATGGCTGGCATGAGCAACAGGGACTAGTTTGAAAGCTGGAGTATTATAAATGATTTATTGGTCTAATAAACAGACTGAAATTATCCACCTCCTTTCCTTCCCCCTTGCCCGAAGGACCAATACAGCTACTGTACAAACATTTTCTGCCTCCCATTATGTAATGTTACAGAGAAGAAAAACAAGTATATGAGCCCCATGAGATTCTTGATGGCTGACAAATTCTCTCCCCCCTTCAGTCTGACTATTAAACAATAGTCGCTGAAAGGAAGGCAAAGATGGTTGAGGCAGATTGCAGCATGAACAGTTTGCTGTGGCTTCCATCATCAAAATATTTTGCAGCTATTCAAATTTCTAGGAAGCCCATACTTCCTTAGGTAACCCGAAGGTGTTACCAATTCAGTCATCTTCTCTCATCTTATAGTTCTTTGTTTTTCAAACAGGTCTGTCAAAGACAGAGCTCTATGCTATCTATGCAATCAGTGCCGATTACGAAGATAACCTTCCTGCAGAATATTTTTCTATCAGTTATTTGGTGTGCAGCTGTTCACAATTTGCTCCTCTATAATTATAGCATTGGCACATTTTGTGATGCCTCTTATAGGAAGGAAAGGATCCACTTGCCAGCCTTATTTAAATGGGACTATGTTCTATGTAAATGTGCTGTGACTGAAGTGTTAAAAGTAGGGCTGCATAGAATATTCTCTATTTTTGACATTTGCTTTGAAAGTAACATTCTTGATGCAGCCTAATGCTTTACAGCAGGGGTCCCCAACCCCTGGTGTGTGAACCAGTACTGGTCTGTGGCCTGTTGGGAACCGGTCTGCATAAGCGGTGGGCAAGCATGCAAAGCTTCATTTGTGAGGGATCTAGGTTGCATGCACGAAACCACTCCCTCCCTACTGCCATTGCCACCAGTCCATGGAACCAGAAAGATTGGGGGCCACTGCTTTATAGGAAATTTATTGAGCATTTTAATGAATTTACTCTGGTGTGGTCTCTTTTCATAAGTGACCTAGATGAAGGAATTGAATGGTCTCTCATCAGATTTGCAGATAAAACAAAGCTGGAGGAAATTTCACCCCAAAACCCTGCTGAAGATGTTACTTAGTTTGGTAACGAAAGATCTGGGAGCCAACAGCAAGCTCAAAGAACAGACCCCTACCAAAACCTGGTGGAAATTGCTAACACTTTGGAAGATTGACTCAAGATTCAGAAGGATCTTGACCGACTTGACCATTGGGCACTATTCAACAAGATGCAGTTCAGTGGTGAGAAAAGTAAGGTCCTGCACTTAGGCAGGAAAAACCAAATGCACGGATATAGGATAAGGATATAGGAAAAGCAGTATCTGGCGCAATATGAGAGACCTGGCTCTATGAGAGAGATCTAGGTGTCCTGGTGGAACCATTGCTTAAGAGTCAGCAGCTCTCAAAAAAAACTAGCACAACCTGGGCTGCAACAAAGGGATATAGCAAGATCAACAAAGGGATATAGCAAGATCAAGGGAAGTAATACTGCTCTATACAGTACTGGTAAGACCTTATTTGGAATATTATGTCCAATTCTGGTCACCACAATATAAAAAAATGATGCTGGGGTCCTAGAAAGAGTGCAGAAAAGAACAACAAAGATAACAAGGGCTCAGAAGTAAAATCCTGTAAAGAGCCACTATTGCAACTAGGTCAGTTTAATTTAACTAAGAGAATGCTAAGGGGAGACATAATAACAGTTTTCCATTATTTGAAGGTTGCCACAGGGAAGAGGGCATCAATTTATTCCCCATAGAACCTGAAGGTACAATAAGAAGCAACGGGAAGTTGTCAGAGGAAGATCCAACCTGAAAATAATAAGGAATTTCCTGACAGTGAGAACTATTAAGCAGTGGAATAGCTTGCCTCCTAGAAGTTGTAGGTAGTCTATCACTGGAGGTTTTCAGGAAAAAGATTAGACAACCATTTCTCTGAGATGGTATGAAATATCCTGCATTTGGCCAAATCTGTGTTTTTATAATTCTATGATTCTTTCTGTCCTATTTAAATGTTATTACTTTAGGATGCTTTTTCTTTTTTGTCCTTGTACATACATACATACATACCGACAAGCAGACACGTGCGCACACGCACACACACACACACACACACACTGTGCAGCTCTAGTATTTCATATGACTGGTTGAGTAGTCGATATGGTTTTGCTATTTGATTCAGGAAATTTGTACCACAGTTTTCTCAAAAGATGGTTATCAGGTTTCTTCAATGATCGCCAATGATATAAAGCATTCCTTCCCTCCCTCTACAATTCTAATGTCAAATTATCTTACTCATTAAAAGGTTTGTCTCACTGCTCATCTAAAACCTACTGTCTTCTAACATATTGAAGGTACTCATAATGTGCAGAGCAAACCCATGTAAGAGAAGTTCATGTTTTGAAAAATTGCAATCTTTGTTTTAGTTTTACACTGATATTTAAACAAAAATGTGTCCCTTTATCTATAAAGCAGAATTACTTTGTTGCAAGTTCCGAGAAGCTCAGCTAATAGTTTTTATTGGAAAATTTTGTGGGAAGATACTAAAGGTTATCTATTAATAACCAGATTATCTGGTTATCTATTAATCAGTGTGTGCTTAGTATTAACAAAGATTGCATTTGTTTGTCAGCTTTCCTTTAACAAACATGATATGATCTTACAAAAACCTCAATGCTGATAAAGTGACAAAACATGGATTATGACATTACAGTTAATCCTAGCCTTTTGTTCTTCTGTCCCGGCATTGAAAAAAGGTAGTTATTTGTACTCTAATTTTATAGTACATATTCCCTAATTTGATTCTCTTTCTCCCTACCCCTGACCCCCAGATCCTTGACCTATGGCTGAAATGCAGATTTACTTCATTTTTCTTCATAGAGCAGAGTAGCTTAATCCTATGGACTAAAGACTCCCCCTTTCTTTAGATTAGATAAAAGTAAATATATATATATATATATAAGGTCAGCTTTTTAATGCTAATGGTAATCATCCCTACTGACCAGTTCAGAATCGACAGAGATTTATTTCAGTCTCTTTGACCCAGGTTTCCAGCAAACACTGATCCTCATACTTTTTGCAGGCAGAGAACACATCATGAATACTACTATATGTAGTACAAGGGGTTCTATCCTTAGAGGCTTCAGGGGAGTTTTAGAAGGTACATCAATAGATTGGGCAGAATAAGCTTTTGGGTTATATTATGTATAGTCTCTAAAGGGCTAGAAGGCAGGGAAAAGACACAGAATTCAAGAAGTAAGTCAAAGGTCAGTGTTGTAAAAGCAATGTGTTGTAGATAGTTTTAGTTACTTGAGCTCATGTATTGAGAAAGTTGGACAGTGTGTTGAAAAAAATAAAGAGGTGATTTAATTCTAGTGAGAAAGGCAATGGCAAGCATAGAGAAAATCATGAAGAATTACACCAAGGGACAACATTTGTTGTAAAAGAATAAAGAACAGAATAGCACAGGTCTTTTCAATGGCAATGCATTCTTTGTGAAAGTCAGAGACTGAGCGGGAGGAAAAGAAAGAAGACAGATGCCTTTGAATTCTAAATGTTATAGTTATTAAGAGCACCATGAACCACAAGGCAAACCAATCAATCAGTTCTGACCAAATAAAGGCTGACTGCTCCCTTGTTGCAATGATCAACAAGCAGAAATTCATGTAATTTGGGCATGTGATGAGAGTGGATGATGGACTAGGAAAAAGTATAATGCTTGACAAAATTGAAAGAAGTAGGATAAAGGGACAACAATGAACAGGACAACAATGAACAAAAATGGGATCAAGGAGATTACTGTAATGCCTGTATAAGAAAGACAGGCTCTAAACACAGGTCAAGCTGTACCAAGAGCTATTCCTAACACCAGGGATCCACAACTCCCAGTCCGTGGACTGGCACTGGGCTGCGGAATACCAGCAACTGGGCCGCCCAAATAAGTGAAGCCCCATTCACTAGATGCAGGCAGCACACGAAACCATGCCCCCTCTGGTCCATGGAAAAACTTCTCTCCACAGAACCGGTCCCTGGTGCACAAAAGGTTGGAAGCCTCTGCCTTACAGCATGTTAAGGTACTTTCCTCCCATCCTAGGATTATGAAGAAAATATATAGATATGCCTCTGCAATGAAGCTGGACAGAATTGCTGCTCTCATACAATTTAATGCAGGATGGCTGAAATGATTGGTACACTGTATCCCTTTTTTTTTTCTCTTCTCATCTACCAAAGGCAAAACCAGCACATCCTGAATGTATGGTGGAATCTATTTATATTCCTTTAATGTTGCAAAGAAGTCTATCATCCTGTTTTACATAGTGAATAACGATCAAGTACAATGTATCACAAATGCTAAAAAGTGTACATGGTGCCCTTTGGTTGCCTCGGATGGATTTGCTGCTCACAAGGGCCTGATACCACAGCAATTAATTGGTCTGTTTTGTGACAGCTAGAGTCTTAATGCTTACACTCTTTTACATAACCTGTGCAATTTCAAACATACGACAGCTGGCTTGGGATGTCTGCAAAGTCTGCCTGTTTCTATAGTGACATTTTATGTTTGTTTATGACCTCTATTACAATATTGCTCAAAGGCTTACTCATCACCAAGGACTGGTTTTCTGAAAATCATTTGTTTGGGGCAGATTAATTCAAAGTTAAATCCATTGAATATTCTCTTCATTTGAACTCCAGGAATGTGGATAGGTCACCAGTGACTGTAACACACACACACACACACACACACACACACACACACACACAGAGAGAGAGAGAGAGAGAGAGAGAGAGAGAGAGAGAGAGAGAGAGAGAGAGAGAGAGAGAAATAGAGATATGTCTTACCTCTGATTTTAGAAAATAAAAAATATAAAAGACAAAGGAATGTGTATACTTGTAAAACCTCCTGTCCAGATTAAGAATTATCTGGTTGATGTTATATATGAGATGATTATGTGGGAAATATATAAACAATATTTTAAAGTAATAACTATTGCAGCATAGAAATGCAGTCTAGAAAGATGCCTCATTATTATATTTTTATTTTATTTATTTATTACATTTGTATGCCACCTATCTAACTGTCAAGTCACCCTGGCAGTTAAAACATCATTAAAAACACAATATAAAACATGAGAACATTATAAACATTAAAAAAAATATTCCAAAGGGCAGGAGCCATGGCAAAAAAAGCTCTTCTCCTAAACCCTGCCAGCCAAAATTCCTTGGCCAATGAGGTTCACAACATACTCTTTCAGATGGAGTGAGCAGGGCAGGCTAAATGAGCTAAATTGGATTATTATTGGTACAGACATCTTGTGAAGATTGACAATGACAAAATTGTGGGCTTATTAAATTTAATGTTGAATTTGAAGTCAGGCATCCATACTGGACTAGGTTTGGACTTTATTAAATCAACTTTTTTATGAACTCATTGTTTAAGAAAATGCGCTGAATGTCAATATTCATGTAAGCCTAGGAACTTCAAAAAAGTTACAGTTCCCTGAGAATTTAACTGCAACACAATGGCATTTATTCTCAAGCCTATCTGCCTTGCTGTCTCCTAAGACCATTAAGGTCAGAGTCAAGAATTACCTGACTGACTGACATTTCTATAAAGACTTTATGGAAAATGTGTCTTTTCAGAAAGCAGGCTGTAAGTTATTTTCTATGACCTCACTGAGCAAGCGAATAGGGAAAGTTAATATAAATTTGCCAGGGGACAAGATGAAGAGAGATTATTATAAATTTGCAACAAGAAAAAAAGAAAGTGATGAGAGAAGAATTGTGTTATGAAGGTTTCTCTGCTAAGCTATCAGGTGTGAAATAGTCATGTTCTGAATAGAAACTGACAGCTAGAGAAATGTCCTGAGAGCTGCTAAATCCCATTGGGGGTGACTGATTGACTACTTGCTACCAAGTAGAAAGGCATATAAGGTGGTCAGGTTCCAGGCAGTTTGCGCACTAAGTTGATAAATAAAGAGAGGGAAGAGGAGAATTGCTAGGGAGTTGAATTTTCCTCCCAAGAAAAATTAGTTTTGGCTAATCCAAGAGCTTCCGAAGGAAACTGACAATGAGTCTGCACTTGTAAGCTGCAATGTTTATAGAATTTTGTTTTCCTTCTTAGCATAGTATGTATTTGCAGCAAATGCTAGTTCATACCACTTTCTGATGAAAAAGTCAAAGGATTCAAGCAGTGAATGGCCATAATTCAGCTAATGAGAAAGGATAAAGTGTCACCATTTCAAAGAAAGAACATTGATAGTGCAGGCAGCTTTTCAGAGGAACACAATAAACAGAGAAGCAAATCCAGTGGCTGAGAGTAACACTTAAAGCAAGATACAGAGGAGAGAATCTGGACTGCTGGGCTCTAAATAGTTTTCAGATCCTTAGTGACAAACAGTCTTTCAAAATAAAAAGTGTAACTGAGGAATAAGAGACAGAATGATGGAAATCCAAAAGGAAGGAAGGAAGATAAAGAGCAAAGTTGGTAGTTAAATCAGTACTATTAGAGGTAGAAACAAATGTCTGCCAGTCAAATCTACTAGCATGTGAAGTATGCTGCCTGCCAGAAACAAGCTTCAGGAATGTGGGGAGAGGACACTCTTTCTTTAAAAAAATGTTTTATTATGTTATTATAAAACATGAACATATATTATTTTGATAAGTATTGCCTATAGATTATCAACATTCTAGGATTTAAAGGTATAGAAAAGGGAAAGGTTTATAACAATGTGTTAAATATGTCAATATGTGATAAAACATCTTTAAATTTTATATCTGAATCTAATTATAGGTGCATGGATATAAACAAAATCTATAGACCATTCAAAAGAGACAATCAACATGCCAAAAAAGGAGCAAAAAACCAGAGCACCTTCCTACCAGCAGTTAACATCCAGATGAGCAGAGATTTACACTAAGATTAACATTAGTTATCTGAGTCAGAACTGAAGAAACTTCTTGGATGAGAAGTGAAATGTCTTCAAGAAAAAACAAAGTCCAGTAGCTTTTGAAAAAGGTTGTCCTTTGGGACAACCATGCCTGGATGAATGAGAATCTCCATAGACTTTGAGCAAAGTATTAACTCCAAGATTTTATTTATTCAAGCAAGTTATATATTCACTTGTGTTAATTTTATTTGGAATTGTATTGATTTCATTTGGTATTTTTTGGGAGTAGTCGACTTTCCATAGGGCAGGGGTGTCAAACTCGCAATATCATGTGACGTGTCATGGCGTACCGCAACTTTTTCTCCATTGTTGGCAATGGGGTGGGCACAATTTTGGTATGACGCATCCAGCACATGGGCCGGCAGTTTGACACCTCTGCTATAGAGTGTTTTAGGTTTTTTTTGTATTCCCTCTTTCCCCAACAAATTCAGTTGGCTTTAATGATTTAAAAAGATAATTTGTCATAAAAACATTCATCATACCCTGTGGTGGCTACAGAGATTGCTGGTGCCAAGAGAGGTAAGATGGTGGATGCTATGTTGTGATCAGTACTGCAATCCCATCCAAAGGGCAGGGCTTGACTTATAAAATTGCATCCACCATTTTGCCTCTTTGGGCTCTTCCCTCTGCAGATGCTCTGACTATGTCAAAACTGCACAACTAGAAAGAAGTTTCTTGCATTTCAGGTTTTCCCCAAGTTACATTTCTGAGCTTTGAGCAAGAAAATCTAAAGCTTTTGTTCTTATTGTTCTTAGGACTGAAATGAAAAGGGAAGGCTTTATTGGAATGCTAAAAGCTCCCCACATAGACAGGTTAGGGTGAGTCAAGATACTCAGCCTATTATTGGCAGTATATCATAAATATCTTTTGTTGAAAACTTTGGAACAAGAATTCTTGGAACAAGAGATCTGCCAGTGAGATTTAAGCCCTTTCATCATGTAGCAATTAGCTTTTTGTCTTTATTTTATCAATACTTGAAACATTTCTCCAGATTTTGTTCAATTACATCAGTCAGTTTTACATTTGCTTGTAGAGACGGTTCAAAAAATAGTTGCACAATTGTATTAAAATGAAATACTTCTTAACTATAGTAAGAAAAAAAATCCACCCACATATGTTTCATTTTTCTCCTTTACAGTAAGAACTACAGAACTATTTCTTTTTAGAAAGTAAGGTCCATTTACTGAAAAATACAATGGATTATGCTAATCTGACATGTTTTCATGCTGTTGAAAGTTTTTTAGAATCAGCCTATTTATTTGCACCTAAGTTTGCATTTCTTTAACAGTTTCATTGTTTTGTCCCTTGTTTGCTTGCTTTCATCTGCTTCTTTACTCCCACTTAGATTTTGATCCAGCTGGTTGAATCTTTTTTCCAGTTCACTATATCCTAGTTTCTGACACTGCTTTGAGAGATGCCCTATCTACTTTCAAACACATTATGCTTTCACTAAATAATTTATTTTCATTCTGCTTTTCAAGCATTGGGTATATTCCCAGGAAATCTTCCAGGTTGGCAGGTTCTTCTTCTTCTTTGTTAGATTTTTTTCCCCCTTCCCCTTCCCTTGTTACTCGTATAGCATTGTATGACACATAGATGTTGCCATTTTAGAGTCTCTGCGGAATTGTAGAAGCAATTGGCAGCCAGTAAATTTAAATTGTGATCTATCAGAATTGCACATTAGTGCTCTGCTGGGTTGCAACAGAGCGGTGAGTAGGAGGAAGCACAGGAAGCAACTGAGAAATGATGGCTAAAGTTCTTCAGTTAGACCTGTCTTTGTTCCTGCATGGTTGTGATTGGTAGACTTTTTTCCCATTGTCTGGTGAAATGCTGAAGAGTTTAGTTTTATCTGATTTGCTAAATGTTACCAGTAATTGCTGAGTGTAGCAAGTTGTTCACTCCTAGAGTGAAAGTTGGCAGACTTAAATGCAAGAAGACTAGCATGGAAGTCTGGGTGTTTTGTAAAGGAACACAGGAATGAAACAGGGTATCCTCAGAACATGACCTCATCCATGGCTACTGGTTCAGCAAAATCCTGGCAGCATCAGGGACTATAATGATGTTAAAATGACCCCAGTACTGACTTTTCCAGTGACATATCTAACAGCCCTAGGTCAAGGTTACATAAACATCTTCAGAATCCCTCTCCATCTGAATAGTTCATTATTTACCATTATCTCATAATGACAGATTAGTGAAAATCTTTTTGATAAACCAACAGAGGAGTCTGGAAATCCTGTCAATATCCATCAGCCTTGTTAGTAAATCAAATTAGATATTGAAGTTTGCTATTAATATATTTGTATTTTCTAGGAATTTATCTTTTAATTTATGCTTTTCTTCATTAATAGTTTTAAACATTTTATTTTTTATTACAGCAGGAGTTCTCAGGGGTTGCCACAAAGAAGAGGGAATCAAGCTATTCTCCAAAGCACCTGGAGGCAGGACAAAAAGCAATGGATGGAAGTTAATCAAGGAGAGAAGCAACCTAGAACTAAGGAGGAAGTCCTGACAGTTAGAATAATTAATCAGTGGAACAGCCTGCCTCCAGAAGCAGTAAATGCTCCAACACTGGAAGTTTTTAAGAAGAGACTGGACAACCATTAGTCTGAAATGGTATAGGGTTCCTTGCCTGAGCAGAGGTTTGGACTCAAAGATCCCTTCCAACTCTATTATTGTTATTGTTACAACAATTTTTTTCTTCTTGCTGTTTTCAATGACAATCTCTATCTGTTGTTAGTTGGCTTTGATCTCCGTTTGCCCCTCAGAATAATGGAAATAATAGTATGTTCAGCACCAGACAGAAATTAATATCCTGGCCAGTTCACACATTGCTGTTATCAAGGAAGTGAACAGTGCCCTCAAACAGCAGTCCCCAATCTTTCCGAACTGGCAGCGGCGATGGTGGGGGGAAAGGAAGGTTTCACGCAGTCACCTGCTGCTTGTGTAAATGGAGCTTTGTGTCCTTGCCTACTGCTTGTGTGGCCTGCTTCCCAATGGGCCGCAGACCAGTACTGGTATGTGGACCAGCAGTTGCAGGGGCTTGCCCTTGATGGATCACAGAGATCGTGTTAGTATAAAAACTAAAAAAGTCCCACTTTACAGGCTGAAATATAAAATTGAGTTCTAAAAGGAAAGCAATCCTGTATCTGAAATTGATTGATTGATTATGTGCCATCAAGCCATTCTTGATTCTTAGTGATCGATCACAAAGACAGATTACTGTATCTTTATTCCAATCCCTTTCAATAAATATAAAATAAATTGTGGGGAAAAAAGAAAATATGGAAGAATATTGTTTTTGGTTAAAGTTGGCTTTAAAATGTTTGACAAACTACTAGAAGAATTGGGAAATGAGGCAGTATTAAGTTCATCATGATGATCAAGTCATTAAACAGTGACACTTTAGATAAAGTAAAAGCAGGACCTGATGCTTGTGCTGGAAGACACACTTCTTGAATGGCATTTAACATACTTTCTCTTCTGCATTCAACCACATTGTCATAGGTATAAGAAGAGGCATTGCTGTATTGCATGATTAGCTATGTCCGTATCTCAATAATAGGAAAATTGTTAGGAAGCTCACATCTCTTTTGTTAAAAAATGCCTAAAGTTGAAAGGGGAGCTTGAATTTCTATCTGGCAGAAGCAGAGAAGAAACTGTCCTTTTTAAAACTCAGACAAGACACATGAGCTTCTACCCTTATATTAATGCTTGAAATCCACTATTAAATCCCAAAACTGCAGACGTATATAAGCTAAAGCCATAGAAATAGCCACCAAATAAGGGCTAGGCTGGTTTGAATTTTCCTAATCAAACTCAAAGTAGATAGATTACAGTATGGTTGTGTATACACATAAACAAATATACAGATATAAAATTCTATACTTTTTCCTAACGTTCTAGTGTCAAATGGAAAGACATAGCTTAAATACTGTGTTATTGGAGTCTGTAATTTCAGTGTTTATCATATCCTACCGCACTTGCCAAATTTGATCACTTAAAATAAAGATTTTCTGTAAAAAGTCTATAAATCTTTGCTTATTTTATTTTTTTAAATTTTATTTTAAACTTCCTTTCAACAGCTCAGGAAGCAAGAACCAGATTTTTTTTTTATTTTCTGTGTAACTTTCTAATGATTTCATCAAATATTGAAATGAAAAATTGCCTTTTTTTCTTTTATTTTCAGAAGAAAAGATTAAAAAGGCTATCATTATCCAGGTTTTTTTTTCCTGTTTATTCAAAAGAAACCATCTTATGTAACATACAAGCCATCATTTAAGAACTTTCCTTTTCTATAGACAGTATAGGTTTTGACCACTTTAGGCAAGAACTCTATGCTAGCCTTTAGATTATTAATTACTTAAAATCTCTCTTCTTAATTTACAAATTATTAGGTGTAATTGTTAAATTTAGTTATTAAGTGATAACTTGATTGTCTTATATCATTAGGCTATTAATGTCAAGTTCTGGCTGAGAAGCCCAATGAAGCAAAACACCAGAGGCATTGCATTCTCTAATGTTAACTTTATTAGATATTAGCAAACCGGTAAGATAGAATTAAAGCTAGCTCTGACAAAATGGCTGGAAGCAGTTAATTAAAAGAATGAAAATTTCCCTTCCCTCTCTGGCAGTTTAGGTCACATTGTCCAATATATCTTCCAATAATTATTATGAGAAGAAACTTTAATTGCCAAAACAATCCTTCAATGGTTTCAGCTCTCACTTGATAAGGAACACCTGTGGATTCAAAATTCTCCCCTCTTTCTCTCCCACCCCGTTGGAAAACTAAAAGCATGCAGCAGTCCAAAGGACAGTAGATTTCATAGCCTGACAATTATTTAATAAACTCTATTGACTATTGTTTTCATATCTATCTGTCTGTCTGTCTGTCATGTTTATTTGGCTGAGCATCTACTGTGACAGCATGTAGAAAAGGCCTTGTGTGACTGGGAACAAAGATATTGTCAAGGGAACGATCAGATAAGAGACAGCATAGCCAGCAGCTGGATAGTGGGCAGGAAAAGAAGCTCAGAAGAGACTCTCCTTAGTTTCCCAGGCTATAAAGGAGACAGGAAAAAAATGTACTTTCTGACTTGCAAGATTCTGCCAATGTAGGTTTGCAATAAAGTAGAATTACCTCATCTGATTGTGATTCCTATCTGGGTTGCTAGACATCCACAAGGCCAACATCTACTGAAGGCATAAGCCTGTTTAATAACCTGTAGTGATTGGTCTCAGTAGATTTGATGCATTCATTACAGAAGAAAGTAAAGCTAGAGAATTAAACCAATAACTCTATCATGAGCTAGACACATATGAACAGGACAGCACATTTTGATAGTGACTTGGAAAAGATGCAATAGAGGCAAGACAAGGATCAGTAATGGGGGGCAACACATTTCATGCTAGTGTAATTTGCTGCTGATTCAAGAATTGGTGGATAGCACTTAAACTCAGCAGTGGAAAAAGGTCCTAAAATCAACCAATCTTATGCCTTTCTGTTCCTGAATTTATTAAGCAGAAGCACCCACTGATACTACTTATTCTCTAGGGTCTATAATTCAGTATCTCATAATTCCTTATATCCCATGGCAAACATTTTTATAAGGTACAAGAAATGTTGCTAATTATCTGCATTCCTTTCTAAGAGTCCTTGATCTATGACTATAAATTTTACTAAACTTAAAATTTAATTACCCAGAACATTACATTTATGTATTTTTTTTGTTTCAGTAAGTTAAAGTGAAGGTTTCAATGACTCTCAAATCTTTCCTTTGATTTCTGAAGTTTAGACTTTTTTTAGATGAAAGACAGAGCAAAAAGCTGGGTAAACTCTGTTTGCAGAAATAGATTTTTTTTTTTTGAAAAAAAAACCCTTTACAACTTTTAAAGTCATTTTCAACCACTTTGATTCATTCCAGCTTTGTGGCTATGTCAACCCTGCCAGCCTGAACCAGGTTCCATGCCTTCCTGTATTTTCAAAAGAACTAGGCAGAATCAAGCTTAAATTATATATTTGCTCTAAACTCAATTTCTTTCATATGGCTCTTGTCTTAACTGCAGTTTTACCACCTGCTCATCAAGATTATTCCTATTGGCCATTACAATGAGTGACTGTCTGAAGGGCCTCCCAGTCTAATTCATGCACCAGATAAAGCTGGCCATAGGTGCTCCCAATTCATCAAGCAAGAACAGTGAGTCCAAAAAGATGCACAGATTACACACCATTATTGAATATAGAATAAGAGTTGTGAGTGACCTTGGAAGTCTTCTAATTCAATCTCCCTGCTCAGCCAGGAGAGCCTATATCATTTCAGAAAAATGGTTGGCCAATCTTTCCTTAAAAATCTCCAGTAACAGAGCACCCACAACTTCTGGAGGCAAAAGTACATCCCCATCCAAGGTTAAAGATGGAATATCCCTGGACCCAGATGGCCTTAATTTCATAGCTGCTACTAGTTTTTCTGTGTTACTGATAAATGTATTGAGGTAGGACATTATATGATTATGGATAATAGTATGTAGGAATGACCATGGAAGTTGGAAGTAAGAGATGCTATCTAGGGAATTATCAGTTTGGGGCAAAGTGGGGGGGGGAAGGAGAGGCATAGTTGTATAGTGGGCAAAGAAACTCAGAAAGGATCCTTCTTAACTTAAAGGATAGAGGTTTCCCCTGTCCAGTCATGTCTGACTCTAGGTGGAAGTGCTCATCCATGTTTTCTAGGCAAGAGAATCAGTGTTGTCTGAAGATGCTTCCAGGGTCATATGGCTTTATGACAAGGTGCATGGAATGCTGCTATCTCCTATGAAGTGGTACCTATTTATCTAATCTCATTTGCATGTTTTTGTCCTGCTAGGTTGACAGGAGTTGGGATGCAACAGGAACTCATCTCATTAAATAGTACTTGGGTCTCAAATTGCCAGCTTTCCAGTCGACAGCCCAAGCAACAGCAGGAGATTTGTACTTCAAGATTTGTTATATTCTGTTAATGTCAACTTACAACTTACAATCTAATCTCATTTGCATGTTTTTGTCCTGCTAGGTTGACAGGAGTTGGGATGACAACAGAAACTCATCTCGTTATATAATACTTGGGTCTCAAATTGCCAACTTTCCAGTCGACAGCCCAAGCAACAGCAGGAGATTTGTACTTCAAGATTTGTTATATTCTGTTAATGTCAACTTACAATAAAGCTTACATGGTCATGTTTCCTCTCTGGTCTACCTGGGAAGGCTGACATCAATCTTGCAAGTCTGAAACTACCAATCTCCTGCCTCTCTATTTACAGTCTAATAAGTTAGAGTCCCCACCCCCCACCCCCTTTAACTAACATTCCCTTGGCAGCATCTCTTTCCCCTCTTCCACCCATCTTTCAAGGTCATCCCCACATACCATTATGTTATGGGATCATAACATTTCTCTTATAGTACCAAGACACATTCTAGTCAGCATTCTATTTGTGTGTGTGTGTGTGTTTCCTTGTACTATATGTCTCTGCACTTGAGCTTTTCAAGTTAATTGATTTAGGAAGCAGTTAGACATTTCCTCCATTAGCAAAACAGCTATTTTCCCTAGAGTTCAGCCAGAGAGTTTTAAATGCATTGTTTATTACTGAAGACATATCATCAATAAGCAAGCAGTATTGAAGATACTTGATGAGAAAAGATCTTGCAGATTTTATGTGGCTTCATTACTTCAATTTATAGAAGCCTGCTGGTCAGTCTAAAGATTACAATTGATTTCTCATTATGTTGATATTAATTTCTGACACTAATAATCTACAAATTCCTGCACTGCAATCTGCTATCTTCAATGCTCTTGAAATATTTAATACATTATTCTCATATAATATATATGTTTACCTAGGCAAATTATCAGAGAAAGTTGGAATGATTATTGGTTAAGATTGCAAGTAAGAAATAATTATAATTATTATGAATGTTTAATCATTACTTTTTAACCTTGAAAAACTCTATTCAAATAAGAATATTATGTGAGAGACTACTATACGTGGAAATTTTGATTTTAGAGGAATCTGAATGGCTTGCCAAGATCCAACTTGTGTTCTGGTAAGGCTACTGGATCTTGACAGCAAAATAGAAAAAGACTACTAGATGGCAACAAATATAGAAAATATTCTTTGCTGTTATCTAGTAAATAGATAATTGGAGGTTTGCAATCCAGATGTTGTAACACTAAGATTTATTAATTGATTATTGCTATAAAAAAGTAATGTAAGCATCAACATTAAAACTAAGCTAAATCATTACAATAACTAGTATTTAAAGATTTGCAAATGAGCTAATGCTTTTACTATCTTCCTAAATGTTGGAATAACAGAACATATGATATAACATGGGAATCATATAGCAGAATGTCCTTTCCATGTATCCTGCAGCAAACCTCTGGCATAAGAATTATCTTCCAAAAGGCTTCTTCTGCTGATCTGAATAACCAGGAATCAATCCATAGTAAGAAATGCAGTCTTATGGATAATTAGGCTCCCAGTAATTTTAGCTTTAAAGATCAACACCAGCACCCTAACTTGGGGGCAACTGAGAGCCAATGCTTTTAGTACAGATCATATAATAGTTTATATCTTGTACTGGTCAATAGTCTGGTCACTGTATTTCTAGATATGTTGCAAGTGGATGTAAACTGTATTAAGTAGACTATAACCAAGTTGTGGATACCTGTCAGTAAATCTACCTAGCTCCAGAATGATGGCGGTTATGCATTATTCCTTATTGTATACCAGTACTCCTTGTCACAGTTCTCATCTGCAAATTTAGTGATTTGCAAATTGTGGACCTGGTTTTTCTATGAGACTGCAGCTCATTCATTAATTAAGTTAGTTAGAGTCTGTGAAGATTGTCACAACTGAAGTGGGGTGATGAGCAAGAGAATGGCAGATGTAATTCATGATACAAACAAAGGAATGTGTACTGAATATAAATTCATAACTTGACAAGTACACTGATAAAATTTAAATTGTCTGCTACAGTGTAGGAAAATAGATTTGGGGGTTGCAATGCATTGAAATTTGGGGATTGTGCTGCAGATATTACTTAAGTGAACTGTAGCAATGAGGGACAGAGGGAGAGAGAAAATGACAATTTTAAGAAATTATAGAAGTGATTGAAATAAATTGGAGTGGGCCATCATGTCTGTATCAATATTGGAACCATATTTAGCATATTATGATAATACTTTTCAGTTCATCACACAAAGGTAAAATGTACAAGATGTAGACAAGATACAATTAACATTATTTCAGGATAGTGTCCTTATTGTAAGTCTCAGGAAAGGCTTAGATTAACCACTTGGTGGTTGGTTTGTTTTAATTTAGTCCAGGAGGGTATGAAATATTTTTAATAATAGTTTTTGGATTGCTGTATTAGGAGTCCTGTGTCTAAACGCAGATGGCTGACTGGTTGATTAGGTAGCAAACAGGGACTAAAATGATATCTGTGTTTTTTTATAGACTTGCATTTTGGATTTCTTCAACATCGACAACATCTTCAAAAGTATAAAATTTTCAGTGGAACAAGAAATTAACAACACATATCAGGAGAGGAAACTATGGCAAATTACAAACACAAGTCTATTGAAAAACAGCCACATTAAATGTTCCATTACCAAAGTAACAACAATCTGCCATAAGAGGAGCTGTGTGAAAACATTAATCCAATGAACACAAAAGTCCAGCAGCATTCCAGAACACCACAAAAAGGAACATGTTCTAACAAAATAAATACTCATGCAACATTTTTTTAAAAATGGCTGACCATTCAACCACCTATGACACAACCAACACAAACTATGAAAAGGATAACACTGCTATACATAACAACTCATATCTAACAATTCCAACCACAAAGCATCACCATAGCACACAAACCAACAAAAACCCTCAGAAACATATTAAGTAAACCAAAAGACCAGTAGGCCAAAAATAAAACATACAGTGCAAGGGCTGTAACAGTCACTATGGAGAACAAACATGCAGAAGACTTGCAGGGTGCATCCATGAATACTAACTAGCAATCAGAAGATATGAAAATTCCTTAATATTACAACACATGGACAAACTCAATCAGAATTTCAGCTGGGAAAGTGTCAAATCCAAAAATACCAAAAAGCTTGGTATTTGACAAAACAGTCATTAATAGACACATAAACAACTTTATTTACTCTATGTTCAAAAGAGACAAGAAAAAGTTAAGACAACAAAAAGACCAGAATCCATCCTCTGCAGCAGCAGCCTACAATCAGATAATCAGGGATTAATACCAGATAAACAAACAGAAAACATTACCCTAACCAAGGAATTACCAAGAAGAAAATCATGCTACACCAATTCTTCCCTATATTGTAAATAAATAGGGAGCAAACCCCATACTTATTTGCACTGGAGATGTTACCTAATAAGGTAATGAACTGTCTACAACAGTGGTTCTCAACCTGTGGGTCGGGACCCCATTTGGGGTCGAATGACCATTTCACGGGGGTAGCCAAACAAGGCTGTCCGCCATTTTTTCCCCCTTTTCTTTGGCCATGCCCCTGGCACCCGGTGATGTATAAGTGGTTGGGGGTCACCACAACATGGGGAACTGTATTATGGGGTCGCGGCATTAGAAAGGTTGAGAACCACTGATCTACAAGCAAACAACCAATCTCAGAGAGCACCCTGGCTTCCACAAACTAACTTTTGCAGTATTTTTAAATTTAAGTTTTGTCAACAGATAAATAATGTAGCTGTAGTAAAATCTAATATCTTTGTAGTGGATCATTACGCTACTGGTCAACTGTATAGATTAGTGTCATACCAAGGGAGGTGCAGTGCACTAACATGCAGGCAGTAAGGGGATAAATTGTGTAAGAAAACTATTTAGAATGTTGTCAATGAGTGCAGAGGCAAGTTCCCTGCTGTTGGTATGCCAATTAATTGTTTGGCAGCTACTGATGCAATACTATGATGAAAAAAGAGCGGAATGGGCTAGAGGTGATCTGTTTGCCCAGCCTACATCCTGTGGCTGCTGGTCAGTCCCTGCTATACTCCATGTGTCAAATATGCTAGGTACACCACTGGAAAAGATTATAGGACTTTGATACATGTTCCTCTCTTAAGTGCTAGTTTTATGAATCAAGTTAAATAAAGAAACTAATTTACCACACAAGAAAGTCTTATTGAAATGGTAATATCACTACAGCAAACTGTCTTTATTGCTAGTGAATACTGAAATAATTAATTACTACACATAGTAAGATGGATTACTATGTTTTTCTCAACAGGAAGAACATTTCTATTTCTCTCAGAGCAGCCTGGAAGTTTTTCATTTTGGCCCAAATTCAGTTTACATCTCAATAAGGACTGCAAAAGAAAATAAACTTCAACTTTTACAAATAGCAAATATAAACATAGGTTCATATTAAAACAGAAATACTGAGGCAGAAATAACAGTGGTTGGCTAGTAAATAAATTATGTTGAAAACTGGACAGGGGAGAGAGATCTAATGCTACTATCACCATGTTTTCTCAGAATACCCACGGATATAGGATTTATCCACTATAAATTAAAGTTATTTCAGGTACATTTGGTTAAGTGTTCTCAGAAAGTGTTGCTGAAAAGCTATTGCTCAGCGTTTGATGTTCCTAAGAGCTCTGTTTTCTTCTGTGAGTTTTAAATGTTTATTTGAGACTATTAAATGATGTCCTTTGAATTTTTGAGCTTTGGCAGTACCATTGTATTGATGATATGTAACACAATCTCTCTTTTTCAGTGATTAACTTTTTACAAAGAAATTGTGCAAATTTGAAATCTTGCTTAGTTGCAGTCAGAAACAGGATATGGAGAATTATTAGTCCAGATAAGATAGGAATTCTGTTGAGCAGTAGATAACCTAACTCAGCATTGGAAATAAGCCTATCCTGAGGACATTTTTAGAGGCCACTTTAGAGGCCACCCCTGAAAAATCAGGGGAAGATGACGATCTACTACACTAGGAAAAAATATGTTTTTCAAATGCTGAAAGTAAAATCTTCAAGTCCCGTCCAAGCCGGGAATAAACAAAATAGAGGCTAAGACACTGAAAATAAAATGGAGGCTGCTTGGGAAAGAAGATTCTGTTTATTTAGTTACTAGAATCTTCAGTGACAGCAGCATGTTTCTGGGGTGGCTGTCAAAATGGAGCTAGGAGTGGTAGGTTTTTATAACTTCCTGTGGATTTGTATTTGAGGTTCTTCCTGTTCCTGTGGCATGCACTTTGACCTGAGCTTGAGTGTGTCCTTTTGGTATTCTAATGGTGGTGGGCTAATTCTGCTATGTTTTAGAGGTCATGTCCTGCTTCTCTGGGGTTGTGGTTGAAGGCATTTTGCTTATGAATAGGTGGCCCAGTTTTCCTGAATAGGATTATCAAATCTGCATTTCTACAGAGCTGGTCTGCTCAGTTTCTGCCTAGGGAAACTTGGGCAGAAAAGTCTTCTAAGATTTTTTCCCTCTATTATCCCTTTGGGGAAATATAATATTCTGCCTTTTTAAATATCCTCTAAAATATTTCCTTCTCTAGGAGGGTGGCTGGGTGCTGACTTCAACACAAAATTGAGGGAAATATAAAAGGGACATATTTTGGACAATCTTGATTAATGAGATTAGGGATAATACTAGAATGTCCTTCAAAAATGTGGTTTGTAATCAGGATGTATTGAGGTGGAGGCTACTGTTCTTAAAGAAGAAAAGACAGAACCAAGATGATAGTAACTGAGTTACTGATTTAATATCAGTCCTTTATATCTAATAAGCTTCACTGTATTTGTGGGATGATATAGGATATACAAATAGGATTATATTATATAGGGTTCCCTGTTAGTAGAGAGATTATATACATCCTGTTTTTTTCTAATAAAATGCTTAAGGTAGTTAAACATTTAAAAATTTGTCAGATTTAGTGATGCAGTCAAATGAGACTCTGGCAGACAGGAAAGATGGACTTGATGATTACCAGTGGCTTCAAGAATTATTAACAGTCTTGAAATATGAGTTTCTTGTATACAGCTTCCCTGGGATTTTCTATTTGATGTCCTTGTTCTGCTGCATGGCCAGGCTAAACTGGGTCTCAGAGAAGTGGAAGAAAAAGAGTGTGTCTTAAAAACTGCTGTGATCTGATCACCTGCAAAGCAAAGTTCTTAATGTTTACTTTTGACATTAAGATTTATTATTACAAAGGCAAAGTGAAGTATGAAATTACTGTTTTTCACAGCACTATAATTTTACAAGATAATCTTTGAACCAGGGCTAAAATTGTCCCTGAACCAATTGAATACCCCTTCCTATATACTGTAGCTCCTAATTTGGTTACCTCAATGAGTACAGTCTGGTGAAAAACTTCCTCCTGAGATGCAATACAACATCGTATATCTGCAAATAAGAAAAGGGAGTGGATGGTGATGAAATACACTCAAGGTTGACTCAGCCTTCTGTCCTTCCAAGTTTGGTAAAATGAGGATGCAGATTATTGGGGGCAATATGTTGATTCTGTAAACTACTTAGGGAAGACCTGTAAAGCATTATAATGTGGTATATATGTCTAAGTCACTGGTTCTCAACCTTTTTAATGCCACGACCCCCAACCAGTCGTAAGTTGAGGACTTTCCCTGCCCGGGAGCGCCGCACATGCGTGGTGCTGCCCCCTGCACTGGCCAAGGCCTAGCTGGCAAGGGGAAGCGACAGCGCAGGGCAATCACCGGCTGGGCCACCAGCTGGCCCAGCCCAGGCAAGTAAGGTACCCACCTGGCCCCACACGTGCCAGCAACCCTACCTGCGCCCGCCGGCCTCCTACCTCCCACCCTGGCCCTCTTTTACTTACTTTTAGTAGTTGCTCAGCAGGGAAGGAAGCTTTCCAGAAAGTTCGCCTTGCAGCACCGTTTGCAGACTGGGGCTTTTGGCGGTCTCAGCAGGCAGAGACAGCCTGGACAATTCCTATTGGCTTTTGAAAGCCAATAGAATTAGACTCTATTCAAGAGAGTCTATTCTATTGGCTTTCAAAAGCCAATAGAATAAGAGGGAGTAGCACAGCTAAAGAAAAGGGGGAAAAATGGCAGACAGCCTTGTTTGGCGACCCCCGTGAAATGGTTGTTCGACCCCAAATGGGGTTGCGACCCATAGGTTGAGAACCGCTGGTCTAAGTGCTAAGTGCTATTGCTATTGCTACTTCCCAACTCTTGTTCAATTGCTGCAGAACTTGCTAATGTATTTTTGAACCAACTCCTCAGTGTGAAGGTCTTGGCTTTTTCCTTGGTCAGTTAAAGGAATATTATAGTGGAGCAATATCATTTTCTACAGTTGACTGACAGTGGCAGGAATTGAATATTAAATATTAGCCACTAACCTCAGGCTAAAAGTCATAACTTTGTAGCTGTTGAACAAGAGCTTAGCCAAAAAAACCCTTGTTCAATAGCTTTGTAGAATTATTATTATTATTATTATAGGGAGAGCTAGTCAATTTGTCTTGCTTTAATCCACAAATTTTGATATTTTTCATATTTTGGAATATGCATACTTTTCTATTGTTACAAAACCAATGAGCAGCAATGTTGCAATTACAGAAAGGTCTAATAGCAGCTGAGTTCACAGATCATACTAAACCATGGTTTATAGATTGTTACATTTATTTAGGCCAATCATCCACATTGCAGAATAAATGAGGAGCTATGGAGGTATCGTGACTAAATGGATGCAGGAAGATGGGCCTCCATCTTCCATATTTGATTTTGCCCCACTAGGGACTCTAAAAAGGGTCAAACCTGGAGAGGCTACAAAGAAGGAGGGGACCCTCGTTGATCGTGGAGTGGTGGCAGCCCTTCCGCTGGATCCAAGGAAGCCCTCCAAATGGCAGGGGAAAGACTGGCTACATTCGTGTGGCCAGTCAGAAGCTGCTGACAACTGAAGATAAGCACTAACTAGCAATTTTTGAGCAATGTGGATGGAACTGGGTGAGATTCTATCCTCCTTTTATGACCTTAATACTACTTTCTTGGGAAAAAGAATGCCCAAAGCAAAGAATCCTCCCCGATGAGGGAGGGAAGGGAAGTTTTTGCCCTGCTCCCTCAGGAAAAGGAAAGTGGTGAATTAATTGCTTTGGGGGAAAATAGAGAAAACTACAAGAATATAATTGATACCAGCAAGAAAATGTTAATGAATCTCAGAAAGAAATTCTTTTTATAGTTGAAATCAATCCAAGAGACAACTGTTTTATTTCATGATGAGACTAAAAATAACACAAATGAGATAAAAGAATAATTTTCTAACCTAAATTTACAAATCCAGACAATGAGTACAAAGAAGGAACTAGTAACCCAGAAAACAGAAGGAAAATTAGAAGAAACGGATCCCAAGATGGAGGACCTAAAGGAAGGAATTAATAGAGAGACACAGACAAATGAAAAATTAGAAGATGCAATGATAACATTGGAAATGGAAAAGATATCTTACTTGTCAAGATCTCAGAACATTTGAGGATAAGGAAGAAGAGTTGATCAAAAGGATGATAAAGCTGTTAGGAGAAATGCTGAATATTGATAAACAAGAAATGAAAAGAAAAACTGAAAGAGAAGGACAGAGGCTGTTTAATGAATATAAATGGGTTGAGCATTCTTCCAAAAACACTTCAATCAAATTCTCTTCCTCATTCCAAACAATATATACAAAAACAGAGGAAGACTTACTTGATGATTCAAATGCACTGACTTGGAAAGTTATATGGCAAAGGAAGAAAGCTAGAGTAAGTGAAGAAAATAGAGGTTTTGACCTATTAGATGGGATATTATACTATTAAACAGATGTTTGAATATGATTAAGAAAATAGATAACTGTTAGAAATAAAAGCATTATTATAATTAGAAGAATAGGATTTGTAACTAGAATATTATACTTTCTTATGAGTATAAATATGAAAATTTTAAAAGGGTTTGAATAAGGGAAACTTTTGGTTACCGAAATACAATTTAGTATGAGAAAATTATAAGTGATAGAGATATTTTGAACATTGATGGGAAATTAAAATTTTTAAAAATTGGGAAAACAGGATATTGATTGAACAAATGGATTTTAAGTGCAAATACAACTGAGATATGTTCTGGCTAGAAACGATATTATAAACTGATACTATCGATATTATGTATAATATTAGAAAAATGTGATCAAGATGTCTATATTTAATTATATATGTACTAACAGTAAAAAGAATTGTATTTACCCAGTGTGGAAAAATGCATACCACCGAAAGAAGGGAGGACCAAGGAAGCACTGGATGGCGTAGTATTGGAACCAGACTGAGAAAGTTAATATTACCACCGAATTACCAATTATTAAGTACTCATGATTATAAAATTAATAAAATATTTATATATATAAAAAAAGAATAAATGAGGAGCTACAAACCAAACTGCTTGGATTCCCCTAAAACATTAAGCCAAATCAAGATAAGTTACATTTTGGATTTATAGAATATATTTTTATATATTGTCTAACATCAATTAAACTTATTTTATAGCTTTGTTGATATAAGGACTGTAATATTTCTTTATTTCTGCTCTCTGCCAGACAAAAATCTGAGCTGTGCCATAGCAAAGCTATAGAAATGAACCACCCTTTTGTTTTTGTAGTTTAGATGCAGAATGAAATTAGTCCCTTGTTTCCTGATGCTCAGTGTAACCTGATTCCAATATCATATTGCGTTCTGTCTAATGCCATCCTGAAAATGTACACATTGCAGACATGATAAAAAAAAATCTGGTCTAATTCTTGTGCCATCTTTGTTGGACTTAATAAAGATAAAATTTCCCATAGGGTGAATTTTGGATTATTACGCATATAATTGCTTTTTAAAAAAGTACCCCAAAATATCAGTACTATATATATAGATTCTCTTTCATGTGTAAGAAAAATAAAACAGAAAGTCCATATATTACAAAAAAACAAGTTATATCAGTTCTCTCTTATTAGTATTCTATACACTTTCCATCTGAATACAAACAGTATATATATAATTTCATTTGCTGCTTTCCTGTATGTCTCTCCTTTTTGAAATGAAAATGATCAAAGTGGAGCCAGAGAAAGTGGAATCTAATTCTGGTATGAAGAGGCATTTTGACTCAGAATCAAACAAAACATACAAAGGCCCATTGTTTCAATTACTGTAGCCAGAGCCCTCAATATGGTTTTAATTTCCCCACAGAAGCACTCCCCTGATACTAGTACAAAGTCAGCTGTCATTTTGAAAAAAAAAAAAAACATCTTTTTAAGGGTGAAAAGTCTCAAACACATTATTTTGCACAGCCAGTTAGAACAGAAACAAGAGGTGCTTGCTGGCAGTGGCATTTGCTTTTTACGCAGAACATGAGGATGAGAAATTGCAGCCCAAAGGGTCAATTTCTCAGAAATGTTGAAGTGTCTGAAAACGGGCTTGAAACAAAAGCATTTCCTGAGCTATTGCTATTGCTTTAAGCTCAGTGCTGCGATGCTGTAATAAGGTGCTTTTTATGTAAGTGACCTATTTTCTAGGGAAGTTGGTTCTCTGAAAGGGGAATTGAAAAATGGCTAGAGCAGCAGTTTTTAACTTTAATATGTTTTTCATTTTATGTGAGCAACAAGCCGCTGCAGTACCCAAAAGAACTGAGGAACTGACTGCTTTCATAAATGGAAAATTCTTGATATAGGACAATATCTAGAGAAAATGTTGACAAGAGTTCTGTAGAACTCAGTTACCATGCAGGAATTCATTAATAGAGATTTCTCACACGGTTTCTGGTGGACAAAAAAGGTTGTCTTTCTTTCATGCTCTGTACTGAGATTTACATGCTTGTGAAAGGGAAATGGTTGCATTTACATTTTGAAAGACATATGAATTACAGGGATAAAAGTAAAGGTACTGCCAAGTATAACTAATAATACAGCTAGATAGCTTTAAACTCTAGATCAGTGTTTTTCAACCTCAGCAATTTGAAGATATATGGACTTCAATTCCCAGAATTCCTGGCTGGGTGGTGAATTCTGAGAATTGAAGTTCATACTTCTTCAAGTTGCCAAGGTTGAGAAACACTGCTCTACATAATCATCAAGTTTTTAAG
Organism: Crotalus tigris; assembly: GCF_016545835.1. Taxonomy (NCBI): domain Eukaryota; kingdom Metazoa; phylum Chordata; class Lepidosauria; order Squamata; family Viperidae; genus Crotalus; species Crotalus tigris. The sequence goes on from NW_024100184.1 coordinate 95,468, forward strand.
AAGAGACTGGACAGCCATTTCTCTGAAATGGTATAGGATTTCCTGCCTGAGTAGGGGGTTGGACTAGATGACCTCCAAGGTCCCTTCCAACTTTACTATTATTATTATCTCAGTAAAAGGCCACTGGAGGGACCACCCAAATGGGGCTGAAATGCACATGAAGCTCATCATGTTTTATTATAATATATGTATTACTCGTTCTGTTAAGTGGGCCCTTGAACTACTACGTCTAGTTTTTATGGTACCATTGTAATACCAATGAAGGAGAATATTTGTAGCTCAGGGTTGAAATGAGGGGTCCTTGATGCTTTTTGAGCTTGCTTGTTTTCTTGCAAACATTTCATTACCTTAACTAGGTAACAGCATCAGCACTAGTAAGGAGTGCGGTTTGCTGTCAGTTTATATTCTGGTGTCTTGCCTGTCTATGTGGGTGGGTGGGGAGGGTCTTAGGGATTCTTTGGTTGGGCTGTTTACTAATGACTATTTGGCAGTTTCTTGATTGGGGTATTGCTTACTTGATTGTTGGTCTGAAGTTGACCTTATAGTTAATCTATACTGATCTGAGTGCTAATTACAGGTGGAGAGGTACTTGGGTCTTTTTCTCTTTTGGGCTGGTTGATTGTCTCTTTTGCATAGTTACAAAACACGATCATTGCTTCTGTGGCAGAACCTGGCTGGGCTTCATCTCCTGTGATCAGTGCCACTGCGTTCTACCCTCAGTTTCTTCCACAGTCAAATTATGGTTCTCCATTCCAAGTTTCTGATGAAGGTTTTCTCCTTATTTCAAGCACGTGGATTAGAACACATTTTTCTTTATAAGAAAAAAATCTGCACAATGAAGATAACAGTGTGATATGATGAAGCACATTTTATGGTGAGAAATGACGGACCTTATCCTGATAATTTTTCATTGTCAAACCTATGATATAGGAAAGTAACAGGGATTTCACCTAAGGAACCTGACTAAAGGTCCACAAGTAGTCCTCAAGATACAATCATAATGGAACTTACAGTCGCCCATCATAATAATTCAGCTCTGCTCTCTCCAATGCAATCATTAAATGAAATGCAGGTTGTTAAGTGGAGCATGAGGTGAATAGTAAAATAGAGTAGAATAATGAAATCTTGAAAGTTTGTCAGAGTTTCATTCTGTCCTGTCTTATATCAAACAAAATCAAGGTGATATTATTTTGAGTTTCTTTCTTACATTTTCCTCTTTCTTGACACTGAGTCATCTTTTCTGAAAATTTCTCTCTTAACAGCTTGCCCATCCCTTCACTGTTTTCAAAGCCAAATCTTCCTTCCTTCACATATTCAGAACTAAAAGCTAATTTGAAATGGACTTTTAATTTATTTATTTTGCTATGTTTTATGCTGCCAAATTCTAACTGACTTAGTGGCTCAAGAGTAAAAAAAACAGTATAAAAACAATGAAATATTATAAATTAGACCAAAACAAATTATAAAATAATTACCAGATGGCAGTATGATATTTGCTGTGGAATTTGGGAAATTAGAAATATTTATGTAGTGTAGGCAAGCTGCAGTATAAGCTAGCATGCTGGGATATTTTTAGTAATGTCGATATATTTTGTCGTAACAATCTCATTATAATGAAAGAAGTGAAGGGAGCAAGACAAATAATTAGCATCAGCTGTGGGTGAAATGATGCCAGTAGAGAAACATCAGGTCCATTTACTGAGAAACAAGGGAGGGTTAAGTCTGTTTCTCAGAGGCCTGATTTATCCAGCTCATCAGATCTACTTGAAATTGTAGTTTCTCTCTGCTGTTATTCTCTCTCTTTCACACACACACACACACACACACACACACACACACACACACAAACACACACACCTCTACACACTTTACCTATATGTATGTGTATTCATAGACACACAGATATTGTGTTTTCCTCTACCTTGAGATATTTTATTGATCAGGAAAACACAACAGTAGTACATAAATTATGCTTTTCTGCAGACAAGAGTATTTTCTTTGAAACGCTGTAGTTGGATTTACATAATAAACCTAAATGTAAATACTATTGCTGGATTCACAGAGAATGCAATGATTAAACAATGTACCTGATATAGTTTAATATACATTGCTATATATCTGATAGCCTGATGCACATATCACATCAAAATCATGGAGCACAAACCCAATTTCAGCTTTTTAAAATAATTTCTTATGATCCAGGAATGCTCTGTACACCTTGAAAATATTTTTAAATGATTCAGATCTTGTGTGAATATAGGGCTTTTCTGCTATTAATGAAACCAGCTTTAATGAACATTGAAGAGGTTCTGGATATGCATGAGGGCTGACACTTGTTCAGCATCATATTTGAAGCAAACAGTTCTCTCTTTCAATTTCTAGGCTTTGAATGAAATGTATAATGTTCTTCTACTTTAATCCTAACCTGCAAGATTTAAAAAATATGTGAATGCAGAATATTCCTATATAATTTATATTTCTATATTGATTTATATTTATATTCCTACATTCGTATTTCCTATGTGTTACAAATAAAACTTTCATCACAAAGTTCATTATAATTGTTTATAATTGTGTTATGTAAGAGTTCCTGAAGCAAGAAAACTGTTACTACATATTCACATGTGTTATTACTGTATTTATTGCATTCTCTACATATTTTCACTATTTGTATTGCTCATCAGGAGTCAATGCAACTTGAAGACATAAATAAATAAACAAAAGTATTTTATGTAGAAATTCAACTCTTAATTTCAACACAAACACAAACACAAAAACAGATCTACTAAAGAGATGAAAATTTTTCCAAGCTATGTTTTAACCTTGCTACAAAGACAACCTTCTCTGTAGAAATAAAAGAAGCTCAGCAGGCGCCAGGAGAACCGCCTGAGTTCAATTTGAAGAAACTGGGAGCAGCTTAGAATGCCTGCAATTAGATAATATACTTCCATTTAAATGCATCTGTCAAAATGGGGCTAAAGTTCCACCACCTTTAGTTTATTTTCATGGGTCTTTGTCATTAATGGAAATTCAGTGTCTGCTGCTTTAATTCAAAGTGTGTGATTAAAGTTATCCTTCCATGTCCTTGACTATCAGCCAGATAGCTGATTGCAGTTCCCCGTTTACTGGTTTCCTCCCCAAGCATTTAACAAGTCCAACTATGTGCATATTTATCATTAGCATGCTACAAGAACACTCCCTTTAATGTCATTCACAAAGAGATGTTTCCAGAATCAACAAAAACCTTTGGGGAAGCAAGTTTAAAAACACTTTTCTACTTACTTCCAAATTAAAATAAAATCTACACATAATATAACGAAAGACAAAATGCCCTCATTCATTTTGGCCACTTCCCATTTGGAATGTTGATTCTAGGATTTGGACTATATTATTAGAATCTGATCATTCAAAAGTAAAGTTGCTGCCTACCCATTTTTGTAGACGATATTCTCCTGTTTGAAAAGTGGCCTTCATTACACAAGGAAAAATTCAGATTAATAAATAAACATTGAACATTGATTGGATAGAATCACAGTCACCTGATCATAAGGAACCAATTGTAGCAACTATATTGTATTTCTATTTGAATTAGGTTTTCCTTAAATTTTCCACCATAGTTAAACATTAGCAGAAAATACCAACAAATCTACGTCATTTTCTATCTTCCAATTTTTTTATGGGGGCAATGATGCAAAAAAATTGTGCTTACTAGTTCAGCGTAAATAATAATAATAATAATAATAATAATAATAATAATAATAATAATAATAATAATACTCCTTAGGTGCAATCCCAAAACAACTGGAGCACCACTTGAACACCATTGGCATTGACAAATTCGCTATTAGTCAATTGCAAAAGGCAGCCTTACTAGGAACTGCTTCCGTCCTGCGACGATACCTGTAATACCATCAAACATCCACATCTGCCTATCCCAGGTCCTGGGTAAGAACTCGATAGGTAGACAAAATGCCAAATCCAGTCTGAACATCTGTCTGACTGTGCGATGATCCATAATAATAATAATAATAATAATAATAATAATTAGAAACCCTATATCATTTCGGACAAATGGCTGTCCAATCTCTTCATAAAGACTTCCAGTGTTGGAACATTCACAGCTTCTGGAGGCAGGTTGTTCCACTGATTAATTATTCTAACTGTCAGGAAGTTTCTCCTTAGTTCTAGGTTGCTTCTGTCCTTGATTAGTTTCCATCCATTGCTTCTTGTCCTGCCTTCAGGCACTTTGGAGAATAGCTTGACTCCCTCTTTGTGGCAGCCCCTGAGATATTGGAACACTGCTATCATGTCATCCCTCGTCCTTCTGTTCATTAAACTAGACATACCCAATTCCAGCAACCGTTCCTTTTATGTTTTAGCCTCCAGTCCCCTAATCATCTTTGTTACTCTTCTCTGTACTCTTTCTAGAGTTTCAACAACTTTTCTACATCGTGGTTATCTACTGGATGCAGTATTCCAAGTGTGGCCTTACCAAGGCATTGTAAAGTGGTATTAACACTTCACGTGATCTTGATTCTATCCCTCTGTTAATGCAGCCTAGCACTGTGTTGGCTTTTTTGGCAACTGCAGCATACTGCTAGCTCATATTTAAGTGATTGTCCACTAGGACTCCAAAATCCCTCTCACAATTACTACTATTGAGCAAAGTACCTCCTATACTATACCTGTGCATTTGGTTTTCCTTGCCTAAATGTAGAACCTTACTTTTTTCACCATTGAATTTCATTTTGTTAGATAGCGCCCAGTGATCAAGTCTGTCAAGATCCTTCTGTATCTTAAGTCTGTCTTCTGGAGTGTTGGCTATTCCTGCCAACTTGGTGTCATCTGCAAATTTGATGAAGAAGTTGCCATTATGGAAAAAGAAGCAAGGAAGATTTAATCCACATTTCATCCCTTATTTTGTGACAATATCTTAGACAAGAGATCTTGCCTTCTTATTTTTGTAGGAACATTGTAAATCCCTATTCCTCCAAGTCAAGAGAATGGGGCAAACATCTGAAGATAACACTACACAAAATATGTTTGTGTATGCGTTGTACTAACATTAAAGATGTAAAGATGTATTAAATGTTGCATATAGTCAAATTTAGCAACAGAGGTAAAATGGACTTAAAATACTGTATACAGATTGGTTTTAAATAGCTTAAGTTGAACTAGTTTAATTGCCTGATAATCTGAAAAGCTGGAAAATGAAATGGCAAGCCAAATATTTAGAACTTCTTAAGTACTATTATATAAACACTGTGATTTAGCTCAACTGTTTGGAATACATAAAACTTAACTTTTAAGGGATATTGGCGAACAGCCTTGAGAGTTTGCTCTGATATATTTGCTAAATACTTCATTGCTTTTATCACATCTGATGTGAACTGGACACCGCTTTAAGTACAGTACAAATATAGTATGTTATTAGAGAACTATATGATTGTTTTCAACTGGATGACTTTCAGTTATTACAGCCCAAGGATACTGACAAGGATTCTCAACTGAGAGGCCTAGGAATGACATTTTTATTGGCTTTACTGACAATTTTAATAGCGCAGTATTCCTACTATTCTTGTATTTTTTTTCCCTTATAAATATTTAAGGAAGATTCTGTAGAAAATTTGGACACTTAAGACAACAGTATCTCTTCATATAGAAAGGCTTTTTACATAGGTCCCCATAATGTATGCTCTGTATTTTTATTTAAAAAGCAAAAATCAAGTTCACCCTATTTTCATTTTTTACTTATAATCATGCACATCACTGATGGTTTTGATTGATGAAAGTGAATTCTGATCTTTGTTGAATGCTAGTGATTGGGGCGATTATAAAATCCAGTGGGAAAAGCATCCAATTTTACTCCCAATGAATCTGTAGTGGAAGTAAAGGGAGACAAGAGAATTTTGGAAATAACAGCCTAACATTAAATGGAAAGAGGGAGCTACCTTCACAAGTCCCCATACATACTGTAACTTTGTCCCTTTTAATCAATACATAGTGAAAGAGTGAGAGCATTACCCTGCATCTGAAATCAGAACTGTTACTTAATCCAGATAAGATTAAAAATTGTTTCATTAGCCAGTCATTGGTTTTATGTAGTATTTCATCAAGAGCTATATTTAATGCTCAAAAAGCCATCATAACACAAAATATTTTTCACAAATTTAGTTTGGTACATTAGCTGCAACCCTTCCTAGATGAAGTGATCTTTGGTAAAATCTAGTTTGGAATTCTGCAATATTATTATACTGTTATACAATAGTTTGCCTCTGAAATTAGTTTGGAAGCTTCTACTTCTTCTGAACACGATGATGCATTTTGATTCTATTTATCTTTAAAGACTCAAGAATTTCCCAGTTCAGTTCAAGGTGTTGCTTTAAATATGTAGTTTGAGATCAGAATACTTAAATGAACATATGTGATTATATAAAATTGTCCCAAGTTTCTAACAGAGAGCAGAGGATTTTTGTCTGAGCACTTAAGATAAATTAGTTGACTGGATAGCAAATAGAGGTTTACTGAGACCATCTGGAATAGCAAGAATGGAAAGCAAAAACTGTTATGTCCTGGGCCTGAGCAAGCAGGCTCAGGGCATTGCAAACGGTCCCGGGCAGGTGCAGGATGCCCGGGACCAGACAGGCTGTCGCCAGTACGTGTGCGCATGCGCGGGTGCTGGCGCGCCAAAAGTAGCAGATTGACCCGGGAAAGGCCTATAAAAGGAGGCTGAGAGTTTTGGGCGTTGCCGCCATATTCCAATGTAAGCTGAACTGAAGAATAAAGGTTTCCTGAGAACTACAACTGCTTCTCGTGTCTTACCATTTCGTGACAGACTCAACAAAAACCACTAAGAAATATCCCTTTACTGAAACTTTTAATATGTCTTAACTGATCTTCAGGGCTATCCTCAGGCTGTGGTAAAAAAAGTCACAATGGAGAACTCAAGGATGCAATTGAAGCCATGCCTATTTTTAATGTGCATCATACACAATACCTCCAGACACTTATATTGTTCTTCACAATTAACTATTTTACTGATGCCTATGTTTTTAAAAAAGCTAAGTATTTACTTATATTAGCTGCTCTGGTGTTGTACAATGCTGCTTCGACTATTTTTGTGATAGACAAAATTTCTTATAAATATTTTAATAGATATTTCAGTGAAATGCCATGTATCACCTATCCTATGTTAATCTATCTATCATGCCATCTGCTAATCTGGCATGCATATTTTTTGCTAAATTATAGTAATTCTAAATAAGCCCTTCCAAAAGTTTCTAATCACAACACTGAAAATAAATAGTTTGTAAGACATTCTTTGATAGACTCTTTTTAAATGGGTATGTGTTTTATTCTCTGTGAAGGAGTTTCCATGGTTCCTTTATATTATTACAAATAAAACGTTGTGCCCAAGCATTCCCATTCATTCCATCACTCCAAGTGGCAGTTCTTTCCTATTAAGTTCCAAATATATGTTTGCAAAAAAATAAAAAACAAAACCTGTATATAAATTTAGAATTGGATAGGGAAGGGAAAAAACAGAAAACAGAATATGTAAACAGTTCCCCTTAATGTTTTGTGTTATTTTCAATTGCGCCTTCTAAAGTGGTTATTGAAGAAAATACCTGGAATTTTAACATACACTGTTGAATTAGGCAGTTATGTACTTAGAATACAAAATGCATTAAATAAAGCAAAAAATATTTCCTACGGTCCAGTATCAGTTAGAATGAAAATATTCTATTTAGTTTTGCTAGAAGAAGACAATCAATTTATACATGCTTTGCAAATCTACTATTTTGATAATACTATGAATATTTATGTATACCAACCAGACCAACACTGACAAGAAATGGATCATGAAATCTGTGGGAAAGGATGGCAAAGCAATTCCTTTTGTGTTCTAATTAGACAAACACACCAATAAGCTGCATTCATCTGTGAAAAGAAATAACATGATATTCAAGGGACTCATCCTTTACAAGGAAGGCCATTCTCATAATCTCTTTAGTTTACTATTAAAAATCTCATTCAAGTTTAAGCTTAGGATCTGCCTCACTATGATTCACATGTCAGAAGAATTTGTTCTGTATGCTGTTTCCCAGTTTTAGGGTGTTGTTTCCAGTTATCAAATCTTTGGATAAATTTGTTCTTCTACTCATCAGTAGATAAGTATTGATACCCTAGTGACATATTAACTACTTTGTGAATTCTATGACTCAGTTTGTGTTTTGCACACATTTGTCAAGATTTACCCTTGAAACTACCTAATGATTAAATTTTATATTACATTAAACTATAATGTAATTTTTGTTTGTTTGTTTTGCTCAGCAGACCATATGAATTTATCTACTATAGTTTGTAAATTTTGATTAATGGTTTACTATGACACATATATCCATTTTCTGTGGCTTATTCATAGACCTGTTTAAATTCCCCAATGTTTCCAGCTTTGCGGATCAGGGAGGGAGAGGGGAGATGGTTCTGTATGAGGGGCCGGCAAGCATACATGTGCAGTTCCATTTGCATGAGCGGTGGGTTCACACACCTGCCGCTCATGCAAATAGAGTGCGTGAACACGTTCACCCACTGTTCACACCAGTGAGGATGCACGTGTGTGCGCACTCACCAGCCTGGCCTGGTCGCAATCTCCTCAAGGCCCACTAGTAGGTCGTGGCCCATAGTTTGGGGATTCCTGGTTTAATTAAACAATGGCTTGGTGCAATATGTAACCTTCAGTCACTCTGTTTGAGAAATTAAAGTCTAAAACTAGTGCTTGACAGGCTAAGAGAAATGTGTGATTTTTATTTGTCTTATTTGTTAATGCTGTTGTTAATCTCAGTAAGTTGGTATCATAGGAAATTAAAGGCTCAAATGAAATTTGGGGAGGACTCTAGACTTGATTGTTTTCCTGTTGATGACATTTGATTTGGTTTGTGACTAGCCTCAAAATATGTTATCTTGGGTAGGTTTGTCAGATCCAGTCAGAAACTATATGGGTTAGAACAGAGGTCTCCAACCTTGGGAACTTTAAGACTTGTAGACTTCAACATCCCAGAATTCCTCACCCAGCTATATGTGGAGATGAAATCTACAAGTTGCCAAGGTTGGAGATCCCTGGGTTAGAATACATAAAATAGTATCAGTAAAATATGTGATAAAAAGAGCTATACACAAAGATTAACATCTTTTTTTCCAAGATATTACATATAGCTGGACTTCATTTTGCTTAAGGGAATGCATATATAAGAACAAAAGCAGAGGAAGGACTACAGATATTTGTTATCTGCGGTAAGATTTTCTTACTAAAAACTGTTCTCTAGGGATTAGGGAACTCTAGACCACAGGTCAGCAACCTGCGGCTCCGGAGCCGCATGCGGCTCTTTGAGCCTTCCCCTGTGGCTCCCAGCCTCCTCTGCCTTTGCAGAGAGAGAGAGAGACAGAGAGAGGCAATTGTGCTTCCCTGCTTCAATGTGTGTGTGTGTGTGTGTGTGTGTGTGTGTAAAAGAGAGTGTACTCACATGTTCTCCGAGGAGCTGGAAAGCTTACTGGGCGGAGCTCCTCCCTTTGCTGCGTCTCTGAAGGAAGCAGGAAGGGCAGGAGAGAGCTAGCTAGCCCAGCTAGGCTGACTCAGGAATTCTTGGAGTTGAAGTCCATGAGTCATAAAAGAGACGAGGTTGCCTACCCCTGATCTTGTTGGACAACAGCTTGAAGCTTGCCAGGTGAGCAGCAGATAGGAGGGGGGGGATAAAGAGAGAGAGAGAACGAGAGAGAGGAAGGGAGGGAGAGAGAGAGAAAGAGAGAGAGAGAGAGAGAGAGAGAGAGAGAGAGAGAGAGAGAAAGAGAGTGGGGGAAGAAGAGTGGTAGACCAAGGGCAGATAGAGAGGGAGGGAGAGAGACAGAGAGAGAGAGAGACCCTTTTGACATATAAAATGAAGATAACACTGCATATATCCTTTTTTTAACCTGTGTGTGTATATGTGTGTGTGTGTGTATGTATGTATATATATACATACATACATATACACATACACACACACACACACACACACACACACACACACACACAACCCCCCCACACACAAACACACACACCTATAATAAAGGTAAAAAAGGATATATGCAGTATTATCTTCATTTTAGATATCAAAAGGGTTTTGCGGCTCCCAGTGTTTTGTTTTTGGTGGGAAACGGGTCCAAGTGGCTCTTTAAGTGTTTTGGGTTGCCTACCCCTGCTCTAGACATTTTCATCTACTGCACCAAAGTGGCTTTTGAACATAGCTTTATAGTGTACTAACAAAATTTATGAGTCTATCAATGAGAGAACACAGTATTTCATAAGAAGGCAGACAGAATTTATTTCATCTTTCAATGAATGTCAAGATCTCCCTTCAAGGTAAATGTTGATCTTGGTTTCACCTTGAACAATACTTAAAGCGAACATTGCCATACATCTCAATTGGGATCTAGATAAATATCTCATATCAGCCAATATGCTAAGAGGTAAAAATTACAAAGAAACAATGCAAATGGCAGAAACAAGTATACTTCTAACCTGGGGAAATATGAATAAAAGAATTATAAGCTCTTTATATATAGGATTGGAAATATAGTTCCCAAAACATTGTCACAGAGGGAATTTATGGGACTTCAAAAGGAATACTCGTCTCACAAGCTTAAAAAGTTCACTTCTAGTTAGTATCTGGGCAGTTATCAGTAATTCCTAAGGCTAGAGACTACAGTGAGAATTTGAAAAAACAAACCCTTGAAAAAGGAATGATGAATCATTTTTAGAATATTACCAAAAGTTCTGCCTGATTATATTCATATAGTCATCAGAATGTTTGATATGAGAGAAAAATCATTTTAAAAAAGAAATATCAAGATCATTCCAGTTCACTGAACTTTATAAATCTCATATTCTGGCCAAAGTTTTATATATATATATATATATATATATATATATATATATATATATATATATGTATATGTATATGTATATGTATATATATATATATATCTGCAAAAAGATTAATTTGCCTGCTGAATAGACAAATAATAACAACAGCCTCTTTGTTTTAAGAAGATCGCCTTGTGTAAGACACCATAAACTTGCAATTATTTTGCACTACATGTAGCATATGAAATCTGATAAAAACCATGGGGTTCCTGTCAGTCACATGTTCCCTCTTTTTGCTTAGATATGATTATACCTATAGGTAATTAGTTACAGATGGCTACCTTAACTCACTGTTTTTCCTAATTGTCTTTAATTAGAGATGAGTTGTAACTGTAAGTGTCCATCACTTGCTGAGTTGTAATGAGTCAGATGTATTTTCTTTTTCTAGAATAAAGAATTTTGGCTTGGAAAAGGGAATATATTTTAGATATGGGAAATAAATGCAAATGTTAATTTTCAGTCTTATTTGTTCTGTCACTCAGGTATTATTTGTGAGCATATTCCAAATACTTGCTCATACTTTTAAAGGTTATCTTTAAACTGGACCTACATTGATCAGCTTTGAAATAGGGCTGCACAGATTTAACAAAGCACTGCTACTAGGAAAGGGAATAATTTCATTGGCAGTATGTGGTTTGTTTCAAAGAATAAATGTTTGTCAAAAGAAGTGAAAATATCTGTCTGTATCTGAAAGCATGCTTTGTCTTTGTTAAACAGAAATGAGAGTTGACTATGCCAGAAGAAACATAAAAGTGAATGCAGTAAAAATGAATTACTTAAGAAATGGGCATGATAAAGCAAAAAGAAAAAGGGTGCTGAATTCATATTCATCAAATACAAAAAAGTGTGATCATTACAAAAGAAATTGAAGAGTTTAACGAAGAGAAGGACGAGGAGGGACATGATAGCAGTGTTCCAATATCTCAGAGGCTGCCACAGAGAAGAGGGAATCAAGTTATTCTCCAAAGCACCTGAAGGCAGGACAAGAAGCAACGGATGGAAACTCATCAAGGAGAGAAGCAACCTAGAACTAAGGAGAAACTTCCTGACAGTTAGAACAATTAACCAGTGGAACAACCTGCCTCCAGAAGCGGTGAATGCTCCAACACTGGAACTTTTTAAGAAAAAACTAGACAGCCATTTGTCTGAAATGGTATAGGGTTACCTGCCTGAGCAGGGGGTTGGACTTGATGACCTCCAAGGTCCCTTCCAACTTTATTATTATTAATTATTATTATTATTTGAGGTATTTGGTCATACAGATACAATGAACAAGCAAGAAAATATATGAAGGAAGAGTGAAAAGTTTCGTAGGAAGTAAAGCCAGTTGATATATGTAGTTGAGATTCTCCAAGACAGATGGTTTGCAAAAACTGAAACGTAGGGAAAAGTTATAATGAATAATGTAGGTATAAAGTAGACCTACTTTTTAAAAATTATTTCTGACTTTCTTTTGTTGTCAGCTTTTTGCTATTTCTCTATACATTGCATAACATCACTTATTATGAAAGAGAATGACAAGATGGGCATGTATGTATGCTTTGTCGACCCACAGTGTAAAAATGCTCTTTTTTTTTTTTTTTGCTTTATGCTGCTCCTGTTTTTATTTCCTATGGATGGCATTCCCACCTACCCCCCGCAAATAAAGTCCACTAGGGATATTTGCTTTATCTTCCCACCCCCCTTTTTTAGAAAATATATTCAGAAATGGTTAATAGTTTCAACAGAATATAATGGAGTCAAAAGAATGGAAGTGCATTGGAACAATACCCCAATCCCTTACTTCATTCACATTTAATGATATCTGAATTGCAATAAATGACTGAGATAATATCAGATTAGAAAAGATACCATGCCATCAACAAATGTATTATTTATATTATACTTCATACTTACAATACCTTTCTCACTTGGGATAGAAAAGGAACTCTGAAATAGTAAGGAAATTTGGAATTTATTCCTTTATTCTTAATTTCAAATGGTTATTATTGGAGCCCATAGTCCATCATAAGACAAGCTCTAGTTGCCAATCAACTAGGATTGTCTTCCTCTGTCATACTTTTGTCTTTAAAGAACACAAAATCCTGCACTATGCCAGTTCACGGAGGCATTGCTAAGCTTCTGATGGTTGACTGAGAAATCCCACTTGTTTAATTCAGCAGCTTCTGTCCATGGAACTCTGCTTCTCCCTTGAGCTCATTAAGGAACATTTGCTCCAGGATTCCCACTGACAGTGCCTCAACGCCCTCTCTTGGTGACTAAATTTGTACTTAAAAAGCATTTCACCATAGATAAAATAGAAATAATGTATTAATTCGATCTTTTAAGACTGAATGGCTGGAGGTTAAACATTCTGTTGTTTAAGTGGAGAGCTGTTGTGAAAAGAAATAAGACAAATGTTGGTACAGAAAAGCGTTGAAAAATAAGGAAAAACTATTTTGTTTTTTAAAAAATAGTCTAATAAAACGGAGACTGTAAAGCAGTGGTTCTCAACCTATGGTTCGCGACCCCATTTAGGGTCAATCGACCATTTCATGGGGGTCGCCAAGCAAGGCTGTCCGCCATTTTTTTTCCCTTTTCCGGTGGGTGCCTTACCTCCCTTGGGCTGGGCCAGCTGGTGGCCCAGCCGGTGGTTGGCCTGCTCCGTCTCTGCCGCTTGCCAGCTACACCTCGGCCGGCGCAGGGGGTGGCACCATGCATGCGCAGCGCTCCCGGGCAGGGAAAGTCCTCAACTTATGACTGATTGGGTAGTCCTTGACTTACAACCAGTTTAGTCCTTGACTTACGACCGGTTTAGTCCTCAATGTACGACCGGTTGGGGGTCGCGGCATTAAAAAGGTTGAGAACCACTGCTGTAAAAACACCATACCACATAAATATGTAATAAGGCCTCTTTAATATAGCACTATGCTATCCATCATATGACACCAGTAATATGATACACATTGCTATTTTGTAATATTCAGGCAATTTTCTCTAGTCCTGGTTAGTATTTGTGAAATAGACATAAATAACTTCAAAGGAGTTTAGGGTTTTTTACATGAAATTGCAGCCCTTAATTTTAAAAAGTGTATCCAGTGCTGAACCTAGTAGCTAAAGCATAAAATAAAAATTAAATAAACTTCCTACACAAATGTTTTAGTGATTTATAATATTCTGTGAAAATACACTGATCCTTGAGTTACAACCACAGTTGAGCCAGACATCTCTGTTGCTAAGCGAGACAGTTGTTAAGTGAATTTTGCTCCATTTTACGACCTTTCTTGCCACGATTGTTAAGAGAATCACTGGAGTTGTTAAGTTAGTAACATGATTGTTAAATGAATCCAGCTTCCCTATTGACTTTGCTTGTCAGAAGGTCACAAAAGGTGATCACATGACCCCAGGATATGGCAACCTCAATTAGAGTCCACTGCCAAGCATCTGGACTTTGATCACCTGACCTTGAGGATGCTGCAACAGCTGTAAGTGTGAAAAACAGTCATCAGTCAGTTTTCTTAGTGCCGTTGTAACTTTGAATGGTGACTAAATGAACTGTTGTATGTTGAAGACTACCTGTAGCAAGCTATTTGATTAAGACAGACATGTCAAACCCAAGGCTGGATGCGGCCCGTGAAGTGGTTTCATGTGGGCCACCAAGTCATCCTGGAAACAGTGAGGGAACGGCCCTCACTGCCTTGGCCCTGGCCCAGGCCAGCCGGCCGGAAGCCAATGTACAATTTTGTGATGGCCATCTATGCTGAAACGCATTCAGTCTCCCTCTGACTTTGCCCTGGTACCCATCATGAACAACCTGGCTAAGGAGAACAAGCACAGCAGCAGCAGCCTTGAGGAGGAGATAAGTGCAGCTGGGCACGTCCTTGGGGAAGTAGGGCTGGGCTTGGTGCCACCGGTGCTCGAGGGCCAGGTTGGGCATTTGACCTCTGCTGCCCAGGGCTCCAGGCAGCCTGCACCACCATCCAGCCCCCCCATGGCCTGAGAGGAACAGTGAGGCTGCTCCAGTGGACCATGCCTTGGCACTTGCCCTGGTCCCACCCCCTTCTGCCAGAGACCTTCAGATCTGTCCCATTCCTGCCCAGGTCCCCACAAGCACCATTGATGTGAACAGTGTAGAGCTGGCCATGCCAACCCAGTAGGCCACACCCACTCCCTCCATGCCCACCCAGTAGACTGCACCCACCCTGGCCACAGCCACCCGGCCCCCCAAGGGCAACTGCAGTGCTGATGCAGCCCTCAATGAAATTGAGTTTGACACCCCTGGATTAAGATATTATCAATCTGATCAGTGTAAAAATGGGAAAAACAAACACACAACTAGTTCTGTCCATCTGAAGAAACATGACCCTAAAATACATTTACACTGGGAGGACATGACACTGCTGAGCTTTAACTTGTTAGGGAGCTGTCCTGTGTACCAGATCTGTGTTTGCCATCAACATAAATGTAGAAAAAGTATTTGAAAAGAAGATGGAACGGGCAGGCTGTTCCTGCTGGGCCAGCCAATCTTCCCACTCAGTACCTCTTGATTGATTGGTATTTTGAAGACTGGCTGAATGGAAATTATTATCTAGCATTTGCAGAGGGAAATTAGCAGGTCAGGCAAGGCCAAGCCTTTTCTTCTCTTCCTCTCTCCCCAAAGGCACCCAAATTCCCGTGTTCTTTCTGAAAGAAACATTAAATTGATCTTTGTAATAACAGGGATAAATGTAATTTCATCTTTAGACCATAAGAAGATTATTATATTTGAAGTTTCTAAAAAGAAGGCACTCTGATGCAATTTATGTATTAATAATTTTACTTATGCCAGTTTCTCTTTGAGCATGCATTCTATTTCAGGACTTAAAAGAGATGTACCCAACAGGGCAAAACACTAATAAATGGGACCACATTTGCCACTGTGAAAATAGTTATCCTTTAAGCTCGAACAAACAAAATCCAAACTATGAGAGAGTACTAACTTGTGTAAATTCTGTTTTAAAAAAGTATATTCTAAACAAACAAAAGAAGTATGAGAAAAAATGGAGCTGAAGTCAAAATTACAAGTCATAAATCAAAACGTTAGTTGAGAAAGTCTGTCAAATTACTCTGGATTATAATACTTGATGAATTACAGATGGCTTGTGTGGACCTAGAGCAGGGGTGTCAGACTGCCAATCCAGAGGCTGCAAAAAAAGTCACAATATATCGCAACACGTCACCTAAATATGAGGCAGCAGTGTGCTGCAGCTGCCAAAAAGGCCAACACAGTGCTAGGCTGCATTAACAGAGGGATAGAATCAAGATCACGTGAAGTATTAATACCACTCTTCAATGCCTTGGTAAGGCCACACTTGGAATACTGCATCCAGTTTTGGTCACCACGATGCAAAAAAGATGTTGAGACTCTAGAAAGAGTACAGAGAAGAGCAACAAAGATGATTAGGGGACTGGAGGCTAAAACATATAAGGAACGGTTGCTAGAATTGGGTATGTCTAGTTTAACGAAGAGAAGGACAAGGGGGGACATGATAGCAGTATTCCAATATCTCAGGGGCTGCCATAAAGAAGAGGGAATTAAGCTATTTCCAAAGCACCTGAAGGCAGGACAAGAAGCAACGGGTGGAAACTAATCAAGGAGAGAAGCAACCTAGAACTAAGGAGAAACTTCCTGACAGTGAGAACAATTAATCAGTGGAACAGCTTGCCTCCAGAAGCAGTAAATGCTCCAACACTGGAAGTTTTTAAGAAGAGACTGGACAGCCACTTGTCCGAAATGGTGTAGGGTTTCCTGCCCGAGCAGGGGGTTGGACTAGATGACCTCCAAGGTCCCTTCCAACTTTACTAATATGAACAATATGAACGTGACGCGGCGAGTTTGACACCTGTGGCCTAGAGGGTACAGTAGATCAGGTGTTATCTAATGTGGATCCTTGGCTCTCTCTGAACTTGATTGTTTGCCTGCAGACATTTCATTTTCCAACTAGATATCAACTTGAATGTGCAAGCTAAGAACATCTGTTTTTCACAAATGACTTTTAGCATAGTCTTTTTAACTTAAAAAAAATCATTCATGTGAATGAACACATAGAGGCATGATCATGTGTGATGAATGGATATATGGAGGCCATTTTGACGCATAAAAGACTGTCTACTCTACAATAATAAACTCATCCTGCTGAGAGGTGGAGGGACACAGATTGGATTGTCCATAGCAGAAAATCTACAAAGTAACAGACTGCATCTGAGAAGCTTGATTTGCCGTACATAAGTTTTATTTTTCTTAAATAATTGTCTTGTGACTTAATTAATTGTGAATCTCTAAAAAAAGGTGTTAACTTGTCACAAAATTCATCTATAAAGAGGTTATTGATGTAATAGGCAGAAGCATGTGAAACATGAACTGCAATATTCCTCTGTGGAGGCCACAGGAGAGAACAAGAACAGACAGCAATTTAGATGAAAGTAACAGCAGTGAGTTCTTTAAAAGTGGCCTTAAGAGGTACTGCCTGCCTAATTCCTCTCTCTGCTCAAAGGCTATATTGAGTCTTGGGAATAATGCATTTCTCAATAATACATGAAGCCAAAAACTGTCTGCCAAACCATACTGAATGTGCTTCGCCTTCATGTCCTTCTAAAAGGCACCATTCTAAGCCTTCTTCCACTAAGAACTTGGTTTGAAGGAGAAATGCGCTTTGTTCATCACACAGCCATTTGAGTGCATTTCTGTTTACATGTTTTTAGTTTTATGCTATCTATTATGCTATCTATTGAAGAAGTTGTAGCAGCTAACAATCTCATCACAAAATAAAAGCAATTTTATTTATTATTAAGTTTCTGTACAGTACTGCCCATCTCACCTAAATGACTCTGGGCAGTTTGCAAATAAAAACTGTAAAAAGAGACATAGTTAAATAGTTCATTTTAAAAGTTTAAAACTTTTTTTAAAAAAGTTAATTAAAAGTTAGAAATTTAAAAAGTTGGAGGCACACCCTCAAGTCACCAATCGTTCATAGGATTGCATGTCTCTCTTAGATCCCCATGCCAGTTGGCAGAGCTAGGTCTTGACACTTTTCTGAAAGGCCAAAAGAGTGATAGCTTGCCTCACTTCTGGCAGAAGGATGTTTTCTAGGATGTGGCCAACAGTAGAAAACAGTAGAGACCCTGCCAGCAGAAATTCTTTAACCAACAGGATCTGTAAAATACCCTCCCTGTTTGGTCAGGTAGGAAAGATCAATAAGATAATGACAAGACTGTTCCTCACTTAACCTGGTCCCATATCATGAGGAGCTTTAAAGATGATAACCAATGACTTGAACTTAGACCTGGAAGCAGATGGGCACCCAATGCAGTTCATGTAACTGAAGTGTTAGGTGCACTGCCCCAGAGCAGGGGTCCCCAACCCCCGGTCCATGGACCGGTACTGGGCCGTGGCATGCCAACAACCGGTCCACACAAACAAGCAAAGCCCCATCCATGGGATGCAGGCAGCACACAAAAGCATGCACTCTCTGGTCCGTGGAAAAACCTTTCTCCACAGAACCAGTCCCTGGTGCCCAAAGGTTGGGGACTTCTGCCCTAGAGGAACTCCCAAAATTGCTTGCACCACCACATACATAAAAATAACAAACTAAATGAAAAAAATGTCCTTGCATTTCCCCTTCAGTTGTAACAAAACCTCCTTTTGGACAGGAGCAGATAGGTCTTGACTGTTTTTCTACAGCTAGGAAGTCACAGCTGACCAAATCTATGCAGAAATATGGTTCTAAATCATGGGCGTAGTTATCAAAAAAGTTTACTTCTAAGTCCTGTCAGATGAGAGTGAGTCTCATAAAGATAAGAGCTGAAAGGTGTGTGACCAATTTTTTTTCTCTCTCCTCCCCCCACTGAGTAAAAAGATTGACTACACAAATTCTTCTTCTCAGCACAGTGTCTCCCTCAAAAGTGTTAGCCACATGTTAACAGCTCAGTTCTGTGACCTTGATTAAAATGCTCCCCCAGCTTGCAGTTGCTTCCTGAAATTGACAACACTCTAGTCAATTTCACAGTAAACTATGAAAAACACACAGTTTGCCACAAGTCTGTGAGGCAAAAAGCTGGTGCTAGTGCATTCCTTTTGATGTGTATAGTTACCCTTTGTCTTCTTCAATTCTCTCCTTGCTAAGCACCAGAATGTGTGTATGTGTGTGTGTGGGGGGGAAGGCTATGGTATTTTTCCCTTTACCTGGCTTGTTTATAAGTTGGGTTACATTGTATATGGTAACTATTGAAAGATTATTGAATGGAAGATGGAAGAAGAATAATGAAATACCCACAGTAGAGGATTGGATTATAAGACTGCCAGAGTTTATGGAAATGGCAAAGCTGATCAGTTTGGTCAGGGAAAAAAATGATTAAGACTTTAAAAAAAAGATTGGAAGTCTTAAATGCATTTTTGCTGAAAGAAGAAAAGACAGAACTGATGATTTATGGATTTAGGGATTAGAAAGATTAAATAGGGAGAGGAAAGAATAAGATGGCAATTACTCTACAGAAAGAAGAGTGGAACTCAAAATACTATATTTTCTTTTTTTTCCTTTTTTTAAATTCTTATCTTTTTCCCCTTATTTTTCTTCTCATTATCAAAGGTGATATTTCCCTGGAATTGCTAGATCCTGGACTCAAAGTCTAGGTCAAAGTCTGTTCCTCTCATCTAGGCCCTGACAGTATCCAGAAGTGGATCAGCACTTCTATTGCAATGTTTATTGCTGTTGTTCCATGGATGGGCTGTACAATTGGATATCATCACCATATTAATTATAGTGATCCAGTGGTGGGATTCAAATATGTGAACAACCAGTTCTCTGTGTGGATGCCACTTCCGGAAGTCCATTCTGGGCCTTGGCAACAAAAAATTAGCTACCGGTTCTGCCAGACTGGTGCGAACCAGCTGAATCCCACCACTGTAGTGATCTCATTCTGTTACTGTAGATGACCTTACCTGATTATTTCATATAAAATGGAAAAAAAAGATGGAGTTTGGAGGTCCACAAAAGGTAGAGGTCTCCAGAGATATGTCTGTTCCACTCCTTCCCATTGGAACTGCCACTTCCTATGCAGTGTAGTGATACTAATTGCAGGTACATGAATCTTATAGGTAATGTATGTCTTGGGGATATTGAACACTCTGATTAAGGTCAGTTACCCTCAATCACATTCTTCTCTGATGGCCTGATCAAATAGGTCTTCCTATACCTGTGCACTGATTAGTTTAACTTGGAAACTCACTTGAAGTTTCCACAGTAACAGTGCATCCTTTACCTGTCTAACCAGAAGGTGCAGAAAGGTCAGTAGTGAAAGAGGTACTTTAATTCTGATGCTGAATGTTGTATGAATAGCCTGGGGTGGGGATAGTGGGAACTGTGCCAAGCTCTACTTTACCTTTCCATCCAGAGCTTCATTGCATGTTCTGCTATATAATAGGGCACAGTTTGTGGAGCTTGGATTTATTTTTGTGCGTAGTACTGCATCTCAGTACTTATTTTTGTGCCTAGTACTGCATCTCGGTGTTTCAGTGTTTCTTTGGACTTCTAGATTTATTCCCCAGGTGCAACACTTCTAATCTCCAGGCTGCAAATTGATTCATATCAAATAAGGTTGTGTAAGGCTTTGATTTGTGAAATCAAAGCCTTACACAAGAAGAACTTCCTTGAAAACTAGCAAATCAAACGAAGTGTTTCAGGGTTCTCAGAATGGATCACAAATTCAGGGGCTTTTTTTTTTTTGCAAAGCTTTAAGTAGGTTCTTTGCTTCAACAAACTTCAAGTGAAGCACTCCGTACATCTGCTCCATGAAACACTATAGTTGTTTCATGTTTAATAGCAAAGCAAAATAACTGTGTTGCTTTACTCTAGTTTGATTCAGAACCCCTCTCAAGAGGCTCTCTCTGTAGCACTAACCTCAGAGCAATTCCAGACCATTAATTTGTTTTGTTGTGATGAATAGGTGGTCTTTTGGATTCAACAAAGTCAATCTGGTCAGCTCCATAGTCCATGTTATTTTTTGAAGTCAATCTATGCTACTTCACCTAGGTTTACTTTTCTCTTGTTTCTGAGATTGTTAGAATGTTGTGCTTCCAGATTACAGAAAACACTTCAAAAATTGGCAAAGTGAATATTCTCTAGAGAATTCACTACCCTGTTATTTCACCTTATTCTTCTGAAAAATGAAGAATTTCAGACAGTTTGATGCTTGTGCATTATAGCCTATGGACAGTTTTTTTAATCTAATCTCAAGGCAGCTCAAATAAAATGGGATGCTAGGAAGCCACACATTTGATTCAAATTTTG
Organism: Crotalus tigris; assembly: GCF_016545835.1. NCBI lineage: Eukaryota > Metazoa > Chordata > Lepidosauria > Squamata > Viperidae > Crotalus > Crotalus tigris. The sequence goes on from NW_024100184.1 coordinate 116,735, forward strand.
TCCCCTGGACCTTGAATTTCTAATTTGAATCTAGTCAGTCTTAATTAACACAGGTCTAGTAGCAAACCATAAACAAGTTTTTATAGCCAGAACTAGAGTGTTGAGTTTGTTTTCTTATAAAAATACACATTAATTAAATTAATTTGCTTCTATTAAAACTATTATCCAGGTAGAATGTTTTCTGTGGATTCTATTGGGAAACAGTTTAATTAATTTTAAAAAGCCAATTACTTACAATAGATTGCTGTTTTAAAAAGAAACGGCATGCAGTGATTAGAAATCCCATGCAAGTATGGCAATAATAAAACAAAGTAGTTGTACTACCTATATTATAATAACTTTTTTTAGCAAGGCACAAATCTTGCTTGTTCAGTCTAAAAGTTTCCAAATCTGTCTCAAGAACATTGCCTTCAGCTTCAGAACTGCACTGTGCAAACTGAATTGACCTTTGTATGTAAACAGATGATCTTTTTCTTGAATTACTTCAGATAATTTGCAGTAATAAGTATTTTATCTGCCAGTTGCAGCTTCTTGTGACAGGTGCAATCATTGCCTACTGTATTTAGTGCCTTTAGTAGAAGTCTCTTGTCTTTTGCCATTGGCATCAGCTACTCAATTTAAATATAAGATTTTTGACAGTAAAAACTGTACAACTGTGGAACAATCTCCCCATGGAAGTTTTGGGTTTTTAATAAGAAGATAGGCAGGCATGGGCCATGTCTCATTTATTTGTTTTTCCTGAAAATTGCAAAAATATTATCATTGTGGGTCCTTCCAACTCCACAGTTATGTAATTCTATGTATGCATTAAGGTTTCCTTTATGACTAGTTGGAAAACAGACAGAAAGCTTGGCAAGTACAAAGGAAGATGAATAAATGGAACCAATCCAATGATCCTAACTACAAAAGACTAACATCTGAAGTAGTTATCCTATATTGTCTTTGGGAGGCCTGCGTTTCTCTTTAATATCTTCATGGAATAATGTAGTAGATATGCAAGTAGTTGCTTCTGTTCCCCCAGTAGAGTTTGCATACTCAGATCTTGGCAGGTATAGAATAAAAGAGACTCTAGCTTCAACTATCTATAATTCAGCAGGCAAGGGCACAGAAATCCTATAAGAAAATAATTTTAACTTTCACAAAAGTTAAATTAATTGTAGGCACTTCAGAAACCATCTGGAAGAAAGCAATCAGTTGTTTATGAAATTTATAGACCTGAATTTAAAAACAAATGTCAAGTTACTGGATAGAAGTAGAAAACGTACAGAGTAAGCAGAAAGAATATTATCCCACAATAACATAAAATTGTATATATCTAAGAATAAATGCCAAGTGCAACAAATGCCAAGTGCTGATATGACTTTTCATGGAGAATATACATGGATGATCAAGAAAGAGAAGCCAATATTCATTTTTTTTTTTTTTTTGCTATTCTCATGATTGTTAACTGACATACGATTTAAAAGATTCTATACTTCATATGGTCTGTAACTGCCCTTCCCAGAATCGAATCTGGGATTCTGACTTCATAATTGTCTATCCCCACTGAACAACCAAAGATCAAGAACTACACAAGAATCGAGAAGGGAGGATCCATAATTTTCATTTCAAGAATTCTTGCTTAAATTAAAACCATTCACATTTTTAAAAATTAAAAAATCATCTAGAACATACATAATCCTTACTGCATAGCTGCATCAAATCTGGATCATATCAAATCATTTCATTTCTGTGGCAAAAATAAAGCCTCTCTACATTAGAACTATGTCATCACAACAATGGTTGGGTCATGTCATAAATCATTAATGTATATAATGCATATTATATACTGTGTTGAATATATGTTTTTCATGTCTATTCATAATAAAATTAGTTTTTTTATTTTTCTTTTATAAACATTCTTTTAAATTTTGCTTTGCTATCACTCTTCCATTTTTAATGTATTTAATGTCATGTAATTTATTTTTTGTTTTTAACATAAACAAGGCTCTGTGTTAACCCTGAATTTTTTAATAGACCTTTCGATCCTGAACAATCCAGTGGCCAGACTGGAGAGACAAAGTCAATCCAAGCTTAACAAATCAGGGGCAGCTGAATTTTGGCAAAATTTGATAAGATATGATGTAGACGAGAGTAAATACCATGAGCATGTCTTAGAAATTTTCTGTTATTTATAGATATTAAACGAGTTAACAGAATCTACCATTTCCTCAATCAAAATTTGACAATTACAATTTGACAAGAATTTGCCAAACCCAAGAGTTGTCAATACTGAGCTATGTGGTAGAAAATATCAGTTTGGTCCTCTAGTATTTCTGTTATGTCATTGAGTGGTAAAATGTCTGTCACAAGGTGTGCAATTTCTTTGTAGGACTCTTACATTCCTGGAGGCACAATAAAGTAATTTTTGTATTGAAGTTAGGCCTTCTCAGGAATGAATATATCTCCATACATTGTGCAGGATAGCAAAAAGTAATTGAAACCTCAGGCTTATTTGCTAATCATCCAGCTTGAAACAGCAGGGTTTTTCTACATTCTGCATTTTTTTCTCCAGACATAGTTTGGGGAAATGGTATATTCTGCTGACTTGTTTAAAAGTCTCTAAATAACAGAAAATTGCCAAGAGATTATCATGGTATTTACTCTCTTCTGTCCCACATCTTAGCAATAAATGTCTCTCATTGCCCAGATGATCTTAACATCTTGAGGTGCCAGTCAGACATAAACATAGTCAGCTTTTGTACACATGGAAGCATGTACATTTTTTCAGACAGATGTAAGCACATAACAATCAAGTGGATTGATTCTGTTCCATTTCTACCTCCATAATCACTTTGGAACCAAAACATATTGGGAAAAAATTTACATTTTTTCACAGATTCAAGAATAATTGTGCTTTGAATTTTGTAGGTAATCGGTCCTTCTTCCTTTATTTCTTTTAATCAGTAGAAGAAAGATAAAGGGATATGCTTTTCTGCTGCCCTGAGATTGACTAAACTCCATGTAGTAATCTCTTGGAGTGGATCATTTTTTGTTAATCTGAAGTTAACTATGTGAGGTCTTAGAACTCTATGAGGACCTAGAACTATATGAGATCCTAGCTCAAGATCCAGAAGGATCTCTACAGACTGCGCCCCATAAGTATTGCTCCACTGACCCTATTAGTTCTCACCCTGTTTTACAGATAGCATAGATTCAGCAGTTAATTTATGGAGAAATAAGCTCACTGACAATAAATCTGATCATATAAAATACATTAAATTCTTTGCAATACTTCAAATATAAGATCAGGATAATAAGTGAAAAGCGACCACACTTTCCAACATAGTGCATTTTCTCACTGTCCTAAAATATGAAAAGATTTAGGAGTATATTGCAAAAGAAACACTTAACAAAGGCATACAAAACTATTATTCTGACCCCTTAGATGACAGCCTATCAATATTCATTATTCTCAGAATAGACAGACTGCAGGTTGTGAAATATTTGGAGAGTTATACTGAATTGGTCTTGAGTTAATCAGAATCCTGAAGCTCTTAACAGAATGGCTGATTCCCCTATTTTCTTATATTGCAATAGTGTATTAAAATCATGGAACTTTTCTTTCTTCTGTCTGGAATTGTACAACCCATCAAGGGATGCACCCCATGATTTAGCTGACCATACAGCTCAGCAGTCCATTCTGAAGACCCTCACTAGATTGTATTCATGGGAAGCAAGAGGCTAATAAGCAAATTTAAATGGAAGGTCTACAAAGCTCAATTTTGATGGTCCACAAGGAGCATATTGGCAGTTTCTCTCTAATCTCTTTGCAGCTGCATGGGCGAGGCTGACAGACAAGGCAATGAAAATGGCAAGAATAAGAGAGTGAAGCAGTCAATAACTGCTCTCAGAGGACAAGCTATTTGACTGAAAGTAAAGTCTTGAAAGGAATAAGACTGTATGGCAGCTCTTTGGTTCCTGTGGTGGAGGAATCACTTAGGAAGAAATAGCAGCGTGGAAATCACTTAGCAGAAAATCACAGCATGACAGTCACTTACTACATAGGAACTTCAATGAAACCTATCACCCAGATGCTTGAGAAGGAAAAACATTCAGCAGCAAATCTGAAATACTTAAGAAATCGGTAAAAATGTTATTATCTGCTTTCAGAGGCATTTGTATCTTATTTATTTATTTATTTATGAGACTTATACTTTAAGTGCAAGCACTCTCTAAGCGGTGTATACCAGTAAGCAATGTATATATATATATATATATATTTACATTGCCCCCAACAATCTGGGTCCTCATTTTACCTACCCCGGAAGAATGGAAGGCTGAGTCAACCTTGAGCCGGTGAGATTTGAACCGCTGACTTGCTGAACACAGTCAGCTAAAGTGGCCTGCAGTACTGCACTCTAACTGCTGCGCCACCTCGGCTCTTTGCCACTCTGGGTTATCTAAGCTTCAGTGAGTTCTACAGAAGAGTTCTAGGATGACTGGGTAAACAAATCATACTATAATTTGTTGCTTGCTTTATATAATAATAATGTAATAATGATAAACTTGGAAGGGATCTTGGAGGTCATCTAGTCCAACCCCCTGCTCAGGCAGGAAACCCTACACCATTTCGGACAAATGGCTGTCCAGTTTCTTCTTCAAAACTTCCAGTGTTGGAACATTCACTGCTTCTGGAGGCAGGTTGTTCCACTGGTTAATTGTTCTAACTGTCAGGAAGTTTCTCCTTAGTTCTAGGTTGCTTCTCTCCTCGATTAGTTTCCACCCGTTGCTTCTTGTCCTGCCTTCAGGCGCTTTGGAGAATAGCTTGACTCAAAATCATCTAACATGTAGTAATAGTATGTTGGTTTGAAAAAGCAATTGCTTCCTTAAATTCATTAACTAAACTCACTAAATTCACTAACTCACATTGAACAACCTTTAGCAACAGTAAGTAAAATCAAGTATTTCTTATAACCAGTGAGCAGCTGCTCACTTGTCTCTGTAGGAATTGTGACCTGATGTTCCTTTGGGGTGAACTACCTCATCTTTGCAACATCTAAAGTTTTTCTAATATATCTAATTTGAAGAAAACACCCTTAGTTCAATCAATTAATTTAAAAGAATAATTATGTCCAAATGTGTAAGTATTTATTAAATGCTATGAAGTTCAGCTCCACCACCAAAGGAAAGTTCTGAACCATATAGATTCTAGATGCCATGCCCAGTTCACAATATCTTTCCAAAAAACTCTATAATATGTCACTGTTAATCAATCTGAAAAAGATTTTTTTTTAAACTCCAGGGCTCAGTCAGAGTTATAGTCATGAAATGGAGAAGATTTGGGATGCCGTGAATCTTCCTGAGAAATCATCCTGTCAAAATCACTCCAAGAGTACAGCCAAAATCTCCAGGAAATCACAAAGACTCCAGAAAAACATCCATAGATCTGCAGGTCTTTTTGCCTTACCTAGAGTTAATTTTCAGTATTTCACCAACAATGGATAAAACTAGGACTCATGGGAAGGTAGCAAGGTGAAAGTAATTGTTTCCTATGGTGATACGTAAGCTCAACTACCAAAGCAACAAGGGAGAAAACATATATTAAGTCCACAATAAGCAGACAGCATTCATAAGTGGCTCAGCCAGATACCTTGGGCAGGTACAGCCCAAGCAGATTTGCACTGATTTTACTATTATAGGCAATCTTAAAAGTAAAAGTAGTTTTAGACCTCCGGGGAAGTTGATTGGTTTTGTCTTCTTAGTGGAGCTAATTGCCTTGAAATAAACAATGCATGTTACAAAGCCCTCAAATATTACAGTTTGCTTTATAGGCATGAGCTATATTATTATATAGTAATATGACTGATCACCAATTACAGGAATTGTTTTCTGCTAAAGATAATACAGAATTAATCTAAGGTGGAAATTATTGTTTTATATTGTTACATTGCATACTGGATCAAACATTATATTAATTGTTCTTTGATTTACGTATGGGTAGCAGATACATTGAGAGGACTTTTGGTGAGAAAGATATGCAGCCATAACATCTAAAACGGAAGTTAATATTTTTCATGGAACTATAATTGTTATGTCCCGAGCCTTGCAAACGGCTCGGGCGTTTGCAGGCAGTCCCGGGCAGGTGCAAAACTGCCCGGGACAGACAGGCTGTCGCCAGCGCCGTGCGCATGCGCGGGTGCTGGCGCGGGAAAAGTATCGCATTTACCCGGGAAATGTCTATATAAGAAGTTGGGAGGTTTTGGGAGCTGCTGAAGCCATCTACTTGTAAGCTGAACGCAGAATAAAGAAAACTGAGAACTTCAACTGCTTCTCGTGTCTGCTTCCCGCCACGGACTCAACACTGGCGACGAGGATGGGATTGCCTTACACCGCCTGGAAAGGAAGAAGTGTAAGCTTACCCAAGTGAGTCCTGAGCGGCGGAACGGCGTCGACTCGGCAGCTACCCGCCAATCCAGTGCGCATTCAGGGGTAGGCTGGCTGATAGACCCGTCTCCTGAAGATGGCGAAAATCGGAAGGCTTTCGGAATTCGACGTCTCACATCCAGAGCGGTGGGAGTCATACGTAGCCAGGGTGGAGAACTACTTCAAGGCAAACCAAGTGAGGGAAGAGAGCTTGAAGGCTGCCACCCTGCTTTGTGTTTGCGGTCAAGACGCCTTCGACATCGCAGAAAACCTTGCAGCACCTGTTCCAGTAGAGTCTGTAAGCTACGCAGATCTGAAGAAGCTACTGAAGGAGCACTTCCACCCCAAGATGTCCGTCATCGCATGGCGCCACACCTTCGAGCAGAGGGATCAACGGCCCGGTGAGTCGGCCAAAGAATTCATCGCCGCATTACGGAAGGCCGCCAAGCACTGCGAGTTCAAAGACCTCAAAGAACGACTGAGGGACCGATTCGTGTGCGGGCTAAGGCATCGAGATCTACAACAGAGACTTTTCGCTAAAGAAGAATTGTCCTACCAAGATGCCTTAAGGGAAGTCACCGCAGAAGAAGCAGCAGGCGGCGCTGTCAAGAACATGCGGCCGATCAGAAACAGTCCAGAGGTTGCATCCGTGCACCAGGAAGACGTCCAAAGAAACTCCGAGGAGGATCCGGACGAGGAAGTCGACCGTCTCCACCCCACGAGGAAGAAAAACAGAAGGGAAGCTCTTCAGCTCCGCTCAAGTGCATCGACTGTGGAGGTCGCCACAGGAGAACCGACTGCAAGTTCCGCTCCGCTACCTGCCGGGCATGCGGCAAACAAGGACACATTGCAGCTGTGTGTCTGGGCTGACGAAAGGTACAACCTCAGGAAGAACTGCGCCTGAAAGGTACCAGATTCCCCAGCTAGAATAGGGTAGGGTTTTGCGCTTCGCGAAGAAGCATCCTTAGGACAGGCACACACAAGCCCATTAAGAAAAAGCTGTCACTCAAGGTGAACCTACAAGGGGTTCCATTATCTATGGAACTAGACACAGGGTCTGCCTTTTCAATTATCTCCTTGCATACATTTAGGAAGATTTGTTCCGGTAGTGGAACTCAGGCCAAGTTAAGGCCTTCTGACATTGTGTTAACAGATTTTCAAAATTCAAGAGTGTGTGTTAAGGGGGAGGCCACCCTTAACGTGCAATACAAGAGTTTTGAAGGTCCACTAGACTTATTAGTAGTAGGGGGTGAACGAACGAGTCTCATAGGACTCGATTGGTTTGAGGCCCTGGGGATACACGTCACAGGACTCAACAGCTTACAAACACTCGACCTACAGGAAGTCTGCAAAGAATTTGCAGATGTTTTCAGCCCCCAGCTGGGCACATTCAAAGGACCCCCTGTGTCCTTAAAGCTAGACCCCACTGTCACTCCCATTAGAATTAAAGCAAGAAGGGTCCCTTTTGCTTTAAAGAGTAAAATTGACACTGAGTTAGACAAACTGATTCAACAGAGAATCCTAGAACCTGTTGATTCCAGTCCTTGGGAGACCCCCATTGTCACGCCTCTAAAGGCAAATGGGGACATTCGCATTTGTGCTGACTACAAATGCACTCTGAATAAGGCATTGCAGCAACATGCCTATCCTGTTCCTGTGGTCAGTCATATTCTGGCCTCCCTCAAGGGGGGGCGCGTTTTTGCAAAGCTTGACCTAGCTCAAGCGTATCAACAGCTGCCTGTTGATGATGATGCTGCTATAGCTCAGACTATTGTGACCCACAGGGGAGCCTTTAAGGTAAAAAGGCTGCAGTTTGGAGTGAATGTCGCTCCTGGGATTTTCCAAAGCGTAATGGAAAACACACTGCGGGGCATACCGGGGGTTTGCCCCTACTTTGATGATGTCTTAATTGCAGGAGACTCCACACACATTCTAGCTGAAAGGCTAAGGGCTGTTCTGTTAAGATTCAGGAAATCAGGCCTCAAGCTCAAAAAAGACAAATGCAAGATTGGGGTGCCTTCTACTGAATTTCTGGGGTTCAAAATTGATGCTGCTGGGATTCACCCTGCTGAATCCAAACTAACTGCTATTTTAGAAGCACCTAGGCCAAAGTCCAAGGCCGAACTTCAGGACTTCCTGGGCCTCCTGAATTTCTACAATTCTTTTCTTCCACATAAAGCTAGTGTAGCTGAGCCTCTTCACAGGCTACTAGACAAGCAAGCAGTGTGGCGGTGGTCACAGACGCATGAGGTCTGCTTTAACAAAGTCAAGGCCTTGCTCACTTCTAACAGTGTACTTGCACATTTCAACGAGTCCCTTCCTGTGTGCATCGCAAGTGATGCGTCCCCTTACGGGGTTGGAGCTGTCCTGAGCCACCTCAGGTCTGATGGAACTCAGGTTCCTATTGCATATTACTCCAGAACATTGTCTTCTGCTGAGCGCAACTATGCTCAGATAGACAGGGAGGCTCTGGCTGTTGTTGCTGGAATTAAAAAATTCCATGATTTTCTATATGGCAGGCAGTTCACGGTCTTCACTGACCATAAGCCTCTGCTGGGACTGTTTACCACACGTAAGCAGACTCCCCAAATCATTTCCCCTAGAATGCTTAGGTGGTCTATTTTTCTGTCTGCATATGATTTTTCTTTACTCCACAAGCCTGGAAAAGAAATGGGCCATGCTGATGGCCTCAGTAGATTGCCTCTGCCAGTAGTAGAAGCTGACCCCGCGCCAGCTGTCAACATTATATCAATCCAAGCCTTGCCCGAGCTCCCTCTTAGTGCCAGGGATGTTACCGCTGAAACAGGTACAGATCACACACTTTCACGTGTCCGCTCCTGGGTCCTGTCCGGGTGGCCTGAGCACTGCCCTAGTCCTGAGTTTCAGAGTTTCTGGTCCAAAAGGAACGAGCTGTCCCTTTCTCAGGGTTGTCTGCTTTGGGGAAACAGAGTTGTCATTTCCACCTCAATGAGGGCTAGGGTCTTAGAATCCCTCCACGAGGGTCATCCTGGCATTGTTCGTATGAAGGCTCTTGCGCACAGCCACTTGTGGTGGCCTAGTTTAGATAAGGATATTGAGGCTCATGCCCAGAGATGCCCCAAGCTCCCGTGCATAGATGGGAGGAAACACAGTCCCCATGGTCTAGGGTGCACATTGACTACGCTGGACCCTTTCAGGGCCAGTTCTTCTTGGTCCTTGTTGACAGCCATTCGAAATGGCTTGAGGTTGTACCTGTCTCATCCACCACCACTGCAAAGACTATTCAGGTACTGAGGGGGATTTTTGCTTCACACGGGCTGCCAGATGTCATTGTGTCCGACAACGGCCCTCAATTCACTTCCTCCGAATTCCAAGCTTTCTTACAGGCAAACATGATTCGTCATGCCACATCTGCACCCTTCCACCCGTCCACCAACGGTATGGCTGAACGTATGGTGCGCATCACAAAGGACGCATTGAAAAGACTCACCTACGGGGACTGGCATCACAGGTTGGCTGACTTTCTCCTTTCTTATCGCACCACACCGTCCACTTCTACAGGGAGAAGCCCAGCTGAACTTCGTTGGGGGCGTCAACTTACTACTAAACTTGACCGGTTGCATCCGGACAGACTGCCTTCATCTACCTCACATCCTAGGGCACCTAGACAACTACTTGTGAGTGCCCCGGTTTGGGCTCGCAATTACGGGCCTGATCATGCATGGGTCCCCGCTTCTATTTCCAGGGTCACAGGTCCTCTCTCCTACGAGGTAGCCCTGGACAACGGTCATGTCCTGCGTCGGCACATCGACCAACTCCGCCCTAGGTGGGACTTTTCAGATGAGAGTCCTGGGTCTTTTCCAGGGGGGGAGGGGGACCCTTTGGAGCAAAGGGAAGGGCACGAGCTGCTGCCCATCTCCACTGATGGAGCCACAAACGGCTCATCCCAGGGTTCCGCGAGAGCTCCGAACAAGAATTCTATGAGCCTACCTAACTACCAGGCATACACGCCTACTCCAGCCAGGGAGTCACCCCGGGGGCATACTCACTTTCCACACACATCACACAGCACTCCAGTCACGGAGGATACCCGGGGGCATCCCAACAAATCATTCCCCGCAAGAGAGCTGGCACACAATCCCCAAGGTTGGCCTGACCTTACCCCAAATCCTACAGGGGGTCAAATATACAGGGAGGTGGTCGAGGAACCAAGTCCCGACTACAACACCTAGCCCAAATCAGGGAATAACTGAGTTTTGGGAAGGTACAGAAACCCACACAAGCCCGGACACAGAACGGGGTTCAGGGAATGGACAGCCTCCTGACAGGTCTTGGACGGACCTAGGAGGTTCAACAGAGACACCCAGCAGTGGCTATCACTTCAAGGGGCCCGAAGGTCTACAGCTAGGCAGGTCAACCAGGTCACAAAGTGACAGAAGCCCTGGCCTGACGAGCCCGGTGGGCGAGCAAGCAGGCCAGGCAGCGGGGCACAGTCCTTGGAAGGCACCAAGGCAAAATAAGGAGAACATGCTCACATCTCCCTCCAGTCAGGGAACTCATGCTAGTAACCCAGAGCTGAGAAGGTCACAGAGAGCAAAGAAGTCTCCTAAATACTTAGAGGATTACATAACATTGCCGGCTAAACAAAAGCCAGGTAACGATAGGAGCACTGAGAAGCAGAACACTGCATAAAATAAATGATTATATGGTGGTAGTAGTTTTAGCCCGGGGGAAAGGGGTGTTATGTCCCGAGCCTTGCAAACGGCTCGGGCGTTTGCAGGCAGTCCCGGGCAGGTGCAAAACTGCCCGGGACAGACAGGCTGTCGCCAGCGCCGTGCGCATGCGCGGGTGCTGGCGCGGGAAAAGTATCGCATTTACCCGGGAAATGTCTATATAAGAAGCTGGGAGGTTTTGGGAGCTGCTGAAGCCATCTACTTGTAAGCTGAACGCAGAATAAAGAAAACTGAGAACTTCAACTGCTTCTCGTGTCTGCTTTCCGCCAAGGACTCAACAATAATATTCCATCTTCTTTGAGAACAAACATAATTTATTTTAGATTCTATGCAGAAAGCCAAGCATGTGCCCATTCAGAAATAAATTTCATATTGCAGTTGTACAAATTTGAGGTTAGCATCAGATTTCATTTAAATAAGTGTTCTGTCTTCTAATAGGGGCTTGCATTCATTTCAGGAGCCCGAAACCCAAACTACAGTATATAAAGCCATTCATCGTAAAGAAATGCAGAAATCTCATATTCATCCATATGATTCATGGCAATCTGGCATGAATATTGGCAGCTGCCCTTTTTAATAACTGTTCTAATGCAGGGCCTTTCTCTAGGGCAATAGAAGAGAATAATAATAATCTACAATTGCGACCCCATTTTTTGTGCTACGCATGCCTTGCGGTCCTGCTACATCAAGCTATTTTTTTATGGGGTGGGAAAGAAAAGTGGCAGCCTGAAGGATCCATTTATATATATTCTTTTGCAATTGTCTCTCTTGTAGGTATTAAGATGTTAACAGACACTTCTTCAAGGTGAAGATAAATAAGACAATCATTTGGATATATCAGTTGATGGTAGACAGGAAACATAAGTCTCATCAAAACATAAATACAGTGCCAAGTTGGAGCTGCAGAGGATAAATAGCATACAAATCCCAGGGGCACATATATTGTCAAACATCTGATTTGGTGGCATGCCCTCCGGATGTATTAGCTGTTAGCATGGTGAAAGTGACAATATAATTCACAGTTATGTAATCTTCAGTGTTAGCAAGTATACAAGCAGTCCTTTAGAGGAAGGAGATGTGTTTCTTTCTTGTTCCTCAGGTCCATGGATTTTTTGTTTTTGTCTAAAGTAGAAAAATGAACACATAGTGTATTGTTTTTCAATCAGTATTTGGCTTCACAGAGGTAAAGAGCTAGTCAGTGGAAAGTCACTCTTAATTAAGAACAGTTCTTCAGATAAGAAAATTATTTCAATGCAATTACTAAAGCATAGTATTTCATTGGTCTGTTAAAAATCTGTTTGTTCTGAGCATTATTTCCTCTGCATATGTCAGAGATGCACAATCTCCATTTGATTTCTCCAATATTATCGGACTATTTGATGTATTCTTTCAGTAGCTTTTTACATTAGAAGTCAATATGACTTCATCCAGAGGGAGAAGAAAATTTCCAATAGTTTTTTAAGGACAAGATTGGTTAAAAAAAAAGTCCAGTAGAAGTAGTTCCTTCATGAAGAGCCATACAATGTTTTACTATGCTTCAACAGATTTTTTTTCTTAAAAAAAAAAAAAAACTTGAATTAAGAAAAATGCTGTGAGAAATCTGAAACAAATGAGTGTACACACATGTGAACCATCAAGAAACACTTTCCAAATTAGCTATATGATTCTGTAAATAGATGAGGCTGCTTTAACAATTTGAAAAAGCAGTGAATTATACATGCTTCTGTATCTTCAACAGCATTTTCTTTGCAGGATTGGGGCAGTTTAGACTCTAAGATAGCATTAACCACATTTATGAATATGAGACATTCAGGCATTCTTTGGAATGGATCCTTGTGACAATCAGAATTCCACAAAATTAAAACCTGCCTTGATATATAAGACAGGATAAATAATAAACATAGCAATAGATAAAAACACAATTTTGTCTCCCAGAAGCATAACAAAAAGAGAACTTGGATGATGATATATTTGTGCTTCCAAGTTAGTCTTGATTCCTGGCAAATGCTTGAAACACCTGGCAACTTCTTGGTAAATTAGATAGACAGCATCACCACCAGATGGATTTGTAACTGGCTGACAAACCATACTCAATGAGTTGTCCTTAATGATACTACATCTACATGGAAGGAAACAAGGAGTGTGGTATCACGAAGTTCTGTATTAGGCCCAGTACTCTTCAATATCTTCGTAAATAACTTAGATGAGTGAACAGAAGGGGAACTTATCAAATTTGCAGATGACATTAAGGTGGCAGGAATAGCCAGCACCCCAGAAGACAAGCTCAGGATCCAAAAAGATCTTGGCAGACTTGAAAAATGGGCCCTATTCAACAACTTGAAATATAAGGTGGAGAAAAGCAAGGTTTTACACCTAGGCAAGAAAAACCAAAGGTACAAAGTACAGATCAGGTGAAAGCTGGCTCAAAAACAGTAACTGTGAGAGGGACTTTGGAGTCCCAGTGGACTATCACTTAAACATGAGCCAGCAGTGTGCAGTAGCAGCCAAGAAAGCTAATATTATCCTTGGCTGTATAAACAGAGACATAGTATCAAAATCATGTGAAGTATTAGTACTGCTTTATAAAACCTTAGTAAGACCTGGAATATTGCATCCAGCTTTGGCTCCATATTACAAAAAAGATTTTGAGACCTCGTAAAAAGTGAAAAGAAGAGCAACTAAGATGATTAAGGGCTTCAAGACAAAAACACATGAAGAACGGTTGCAGAAATTGGATATGGCCAGTCTAGAGAAAAGGAGGACTAGCATGATAGCAGTATTCCAGTATTTGAGGGACTGCCACAAAGAAGAGGGAGTTAACTTATTTTCCAAAGCACCAGAAGCCAAGACAAGAAACAATGGATTGAAACTAATCAAGGAGAGAAGCAACCTGGAATTAAGGAGAAACTTCCTAACAGTGAGGACTATTAAACAGTGGAATAGGTTGCCTGCAGAAGTTGTGGGTGTTTTATCACTGCGGTTTTTAAATAAAAGATGGACAGCCACCTGCCTGAAATAGTATAGGGTCTCTCGCTTGAGCAGGGAGTTGGACTAGAAGACCTCCAAGGTCCCTTCCAGCTCTATTCTGATTGATTGAAGTTCTGGTCATTTTTCAGAAGTCAGTTGCTGTTGCTTTATTCCCTCGGACTGAGACTTGGTGATGGACCCAAAGTCACTGGAGTGGCTTTATGTCTATGGAATTCCAAGAACTAGGATTCATGGCTCCTGGTTTCTAGTTCAATGTCTTAAATGAATACATCAGACTGGCTCATAGGCTAATTCTTACAACTTCCCTATTTTATGTGAATTCATAACAATAGCCCACAATAGCAATAGCACTTAGCAATAACACTTAGACTTATATACTGCTTCATAGTGCTTTACAGCCCTCCCTAAGCGGTTTACAGAATCATCATGTAGCCCCCAACAATATGGGTCCTCATTTTACTGACCTCAGAAGGATGGAAGACTGAGTCAGCTTTTAGCAGGTGAGGATCAAACTCCTTGCAGTGAGCTGAATTAGCCTGCAATAGTGCATTCTAACCACTGCACCACCATGGCTCCTGCAGGTATTTCAAAGGTGTGGATGTAAAGGGTTGTTAGGTACAGGGACATTTATTTGAATGTTCATACTATAATAAAAACCAGGGAAGCAAAGGAAAAAAGAATATGAATTTCTTATATTGATTGTGTCTTGTATATAATTTGGGTATTTGTTCTCAAAACTATCCTAATTTCCTGTGAAGCTTTAGTTTAATAGCTGTGGTTTCAGAATTCATAATTTACTTCTACAACCTCTAAGGGAGTAGAAGCAAGGAATTGATCAAGGGTGCTCTCCTAAGTAGGTTCTTACCAAGAACAGCAATCTATTGTCTAATTTCATTTTTATTATTTTTTGTAGGCATTAATAATAAACATTAAAAACCAGCAATGGCAATAATGTTACCACATTTCACGCATTCTTGCTGAAAACCTCTCATTCATTTTCTGAGGATTTTTCCTTTTTTTCCTTTAAAGGAGATCACAACAAGCGCTGTGTCAGGTTGCAGGCCATATGGTATTTATGATCCCCATTCTAAGGTCACTGCTATTTCTAAATCAGAGAGAATTTGCCAAGTGCTTGAGTCACTGGAATAAGTCCTCTAATGCACAGATACTTGGTTTATCCTTTAGGCCAATCTAAAAGAATTAAATCAGTAGTGAGACCATGCCAAGACAGAGTCTGCTTGATTATTTAGTTATCTAATTCTGGTGCTTACGTAGAGAATAAAGATGACCTTGATGGAGACATGCCAAGGACACAAGGAGTAAAACATTTGTTAAGTGCAGGATATCAGGATAATATTCCAAAGCAGCCCAGAGAGACATTTCCCTAGTATAAGGTGGAGGCATACAGCACAATCAGATTTGCAAGACTCTTACTAGAGTCATTCTCAATAAAAGTAGTTTTAGCCTTCCTATGAAGTTGATAGCTAGGTCTGGTGTACCTAATGGGGCTGACAGATACGTACTAAACAAACAAGATATCATCTCTCCATGAAGGTTATTTTCCTTAGGAAAAACTCTTGCCTCTTTAAAATGTGATTGAGAAAAGGGAAAAAAATAAAAAGTAAAATGAGATTAAAACATTACTATGAAAAAGTAAATAGGGTGAAAAGGAAATGCATTGGCAAAAGCTGTCCGTGGGATTTGGCAGTGGTTTGGGTTCCACTTTCTCTTTCATACACCCCAGATGGCTACAACTTGATCTGTCACACAGATCTAATAGTTGACTATAAAATCTCAGGAAATTTAAACTCCGAAGGACCAAACAAGTGGAAGGTTTTCCCTCTATCTCATGTGAGCTTTATAAACAAGTGGGGGAACTGCTCAGGTTTACCTTCTCATAGATCAGGGGTAGGCAACCTTGGCTCTTTTATGACTCGTGGACTTCATCTCCCAGAATTCCTGAGCCAGCCATGCTGAGGGGAAAGGGAGAGGTTTCCAAGCTGAGCCAAGCTGGCTCAGGAATTCTGGGAGTTGAAGTCCACGAGTCATAAAAGAGCCAAGGTTGCCTACCACTGTCATAGATGAAATGGAGTAATTCTTTCCTGGCTCATATAAAGCCAAATAAAGAAAGCCTCAACTCCCAGAGATTTGTAACTTGAGAACCAGTAGAATTATATCCATCTAAGAAACAAATTAGGATTTTGATTCTGTTTTATGGAACAACCTGTTACAACAACTATGTGAGCGGTTACAAATTTGTTTGTCTTGTTCTTTGTGTGCAAACGCCTGGATGGAGGAGAAACTGTCGAGATAAGCGTTGCAAGAATCCATTATTATTTTCATTTACTTCCTCTTTCCCTTTGGCTTTCAACTGCCAATAATTCATTAACCTTGATATGCATAGGAAAGCTTTGGATTTTTATTGAATCAGCTGAAAGGGCTTTAACTTTAGTACACACACCTCCCCCTTTCTTTCAGTTTAGCCGGGCTACAGAATAAGAAGGAAAGTTGAGTATTCCCTTTTATTACAGGGAAGTAAACCAAGAAGAAAAAGATTTATTCTGAATAAAGTGAATGGTGGCATATGTGTGGGAGGGTGTAGGAAGAGACTGTTCTGGTCCCTATTCATGTGTATGCAAGCATGCAACAATTACATACAAATACTTACTGTATATATGCTTCAGTTCACATTCGTACAGATAACTAGTATTTTTTCATTACAATTCTGGTGTCTTTTGATTTTTGTTTTTCGATGTTCCATACAAGCTCTTTTAGCTTTGAACAATATCAGCTGAATATTGATGCTGAAAAGCTTTACATGGTTTCTCTCTTTGTATTAATGTTTCTGGAGTCTCCCGAGCCAATTGTGGGAGTGCATATTTTACAGCTGCCAAGGACAGCATGTAGAATGAATATGCTAATAAACTGCAAACATAGAAAGAAAGATTAAAAATAGAGAGATTGAAGTGGAATCAGACTGCAAAAGAAATAAAACTTATGAATAAAGGTTCTGCAAGCCATACAAAACTGAGCTAGAATACATATATACATATACATTCTACGTACATACACATACACACACTTAGTTGGATTGTGTTTAGATATTACAAAACACATGCACATCTGGGAGCACAAAGGCAGATTATTGCTAGATGGCAGCAAATGACACAGAAACTATACCTTTTTGACATATGATTGAAACATAGGGTATATGGAGTTTTAAAACATGTAATTAGAATAAGATCACAGTGTTTTGCAATTAATATACCTAAGGTTAACTGAGACCTTAGTGTGTAAGTTTAAATTTTGAGCACTGAACCTTATTACTTCTGTTTATCAGGATTGAGATCTGCATTGAAAAAAGGGCCAGGCTGATTTGCTCACCAGCAAAATAGTCACTATTTTTCAAATTAGCCTACTTCACAGGGTTCTAGTTGTTTAAACACAGGCATTTTACAGGCGATGAGTAGGTATAATGGGAGCAAGTGACAAAATGTACATCATGACACTACAATGCCAGCTAGTGACTTATGGTAGGTGTTTGCACCCAACATCAGTATATAAATATTACGGTGACCAACGTTTTTACAATGAAAAGGAGGACACAAATAAATTGAAGAAAAAATATTGTAAATAAAAGAAACATTTTATTCATTGCAACAATAATACAGAATACACTATAATATGATAAATGCATAATAAAAAACATTTGTAACAATAACATTTTATATTGTAATTATGCTTACATGCTGCGCCCGCAGCCGCCCCGCCAGCACTGCTGCCCTGCAGAGTAGAGCGGGCCCTGCAGCTCCCAAAGCACCAGCTGTGCCGGCTCTGGTCCGGGGGGGGCAGCCCATCATCAACATACCCCGCCTGCAGCCGCCCCGCCAGCACCACCGCCCACCCTCCACAGCCCCATGTAGAGCAGGCCCCGCAGCACCCACAGCACGGGGGGGCAGCCGGCCACCGCTGCCCCACACACCCCCACCCGCAGCAGCCCCGCTGCCCCTGTTTCTTGCACCCGCAGCCATTATTGCCCTAGTAGGGCTGAAGATCAAGAGAAAGTTACCATGGCATTGCCGTTCCAGTCTCCTCCAGGTATCTTTGGGACTAACTAGGAAATGGTGTAGTTGGGAAGCAGGGAGGGGTGCAAAGTTCCTACCAATTCGCCTTCGCGGCAGACAACTTACATGTGCAAAGTTTGCCAGCTGGGTGTTTTTGTGCACTCAGCAGCAATTCCTATTGGCTTTTGAAAGCCAATAGAGGGAGTAGCACAGCTCATGCAAAAGTTGAAAAAAAACCATCAAAAAAAAAGGTGCTGGAACGCCTTTCTGAGCATTCTATGAGGGGAAAAAAAGCCCTGCAGATTAGTCTTCAAATATCGAAAAGGAGGACGTGTAGGAGGACACTTTTCGAGGGAGGACAGAACTTAAAAAAGGAGGGCTGTCCTCCCTAAAGGAGGACAGTTGGTCACCTTATAAATATGAAAGAGAAGATTTGCATTATAATGCTACCATATTCGTGCAAATAGTGAGGATAAAGTAAGACTTGTGCACTATTCTGAATTCCCCAAAGACAGGAGGGATAAAATGTGACAAATTCTTCTCCTGTCATGTAGTTTCCTGCTTGCATCAAGTTCTATGATTCATTTAAGATACAGATAAGATTGTTTAACTGTCCTTATTGATTAAGAAATAATTAAATAAAAAGCTTTTACATGATGTGGGGACATAGATATCTAGTGTATTTTCAGTGCAAAAGCTTGCTGATTTAGTCAGCAAAACCCCCCATTAAAAGGATCATTAATGGGTAAAGGGCAAGAATTTGCAAGAGATTTGAGGAAATGATACTGTAACTAGCCAGAGTAGATTCCACTGGACTGAACTTAGAAGAGCGCCTTGAATAAAATGCAGATTTCTAGGTTTCGCTGATGTAAAACAAGGTTGGGACACTTATTTCAGATGAAAAGACTGCTGAGTAGCTTGTTGGGTGCCAGATTCCAAAAGAGAGACAAAGATGGATGATAAATAGATAAAAGCTAAATTTGATTTATAGTATAATTAAATTACAATATTATTCTCTCTGTGTGTATGTGTAATTTACAATAGAATAGAATAGAATAGAATAGAATAGAATAGAATAGAATAGAATAGAATGACAGAGTTGGAAGGGACCTTGGAGGTCTTCTAGTCTAGCCCCCTGCTCAAGCAGGAGGACCTATATCATCTCAGACAAGCCTGTTCTTAAAAATCTCCAGTGATGGAACACGCACATTTCTGGAGACAAGCTGTTCCACTGGTTAATTGTCCTCACTGTCAGGAAGTTTCTCCTTAATTCCAGATTGCTTCTCTCTTTGATCAGTTTCCAACCATTGTTTCTTGTCCTGCCCTCTGGTGCTTTGGTGCATAATGTGACCCCCTCTTCTTGGTGGCAGCCCCTCAAATACTGGAATACTGCTACTTCATATTAAAAGTGTTTCTGCCATAAACTTTATTACATCAAGAGAGAGACTCTAAAGAAGATAGGATGCTCCAGGATGCAATGATTTCCATAAATTAGGAAAAAGGGTATCAATGCAACTTTATCATTACTAGTCAGAAATAAGTTTCAATCTGTAATCTGTTTTGGGACTCCTGGGTTGCCTTTTCTAAAGAAAAGATGCAGTTATGAATTTTCAGTGCTTTCAACATAACCACACATTAGCCCTAAAGTCCCTCGGTTAATTAGTGCCATCAGATCTGAGCTGCAAAAATTCATGAGATGGTAGCAAGGAATTAGTTTCTGTATCTCACTGTGCCATCAGATTGTTGTAACCCAGATCTGATAGCCAGATGTATTATATGCAATGATCAATGGCCAGGTCAGAAGATGATCAGTGTCTGCACATCATCAAGGATAATAAGACTTCAAACTAGTTGCCATAATGCTGATTCTGTCTCCAACTATGTTTATTTTATATGCAGAATCCGATGCAACCTTATTTATTGTGGCCATTGATCTTTTCTTAAACATTTTTTATTTATTATTATTATGGATCATCGCACAGTCAGCCAGATGTTCAGACTGGATTTGGCATTTTGTCTACCTATCGAGTCCTTACCCAGGACCTGGGATAGGCAGATTTGGATGTTTGATGATATTACAGATATCGTTATTATTATTATTATTATTATTATTATTATTATTATTATTATTATTATTATTATTATTATTATTATTATTATGGATCATCGCACAGTCAGCCAGATGTTCAGACTGGATTTTGCATTTTGTCTACCTATCGAGTCCTTACCCAGGACCTGGGATAGGCAGATGTGGATGTTTGATGGTATTACAGATATCGTCGCAGGATGGAAGCAGTTCCTAGTAAGGCCGCCTTTTGCAATTGACTAATAGCGAATTTGTCAATACCAATGGTGTTCAAGTGGTGCTCCAGTTGTTTTGAGATTGAACCCAAGAAGCCTATTACTATTGGTACTACCCTTGCTTGCTTTTGCCACAGTCTTTCTATTTCTATTTGTAGGTCTTTGTATTTTGTTATCTTCTCCAGTTCTTTCTCATCTATTCTGCTGTCTCCAGGCATTGCCACGTCCACTATACAGACTTTTTTGTCTTTCTTATCGACAATTATTAAATCTGGGGTGTTATGTTGCAGGTGCTTGTCTGTTTGAATTCTGAAGTCCCAGAGCAGTTTAATTTTATCATTTTCTATGACTTTCTCTATTTTATGATCCCACCAGTTTTTGCTTACAGGCAAATGATATTTTTTGCAGATCTTCCAATGCACCATTGTTGCTACTTGTCATGCCGCTGCTTGTAGTCAGTCTGTGCAATCTTCTTGCAACAGCTTACCAGGTGGTCCACTGTTTCTTCAGCTTCTTTGCATAGGCGGCACTTACTGTCTGTTGCTGTCTTCTCAATTTTGACTTTATATGCATTTGTCCTTAAGGCTTGGTCTTGTGCAGCCAGAATTAGTCCCTCGGTCTTTTTCTTCAATTTTCCTGCTCTTAGCCATTGCCAGGTCTTGTTATTATCTGCTTTCCCAGCTATTTTTTTAATGTATTGGCCATGTAGTGCTTTGTCTTCCCATGCCTCTATTCTGTTCTTCATTTGGTCTTTCTTGTAGGCCAGTTTGGTCTCTCCAGTAGTCAGTAAGCCTTCCTGATATACTAATTTCAGTGCATCTTCATCATTGTTCTTCAGATATTCTTCCAAAGCCATTTTTTCTTCTTCAACCATCTGATGTACTTGTAGCATTCCACGCCCACCTATTTGCCTTGGTAGATAAAGTCTGTCAATTTCACTGCGTGGATGAAGGGCATGATTCATTGTCATTATTTTTCTGGTCTTCCTATCCATTGCTTTTAGTTCTGCTTGAGTCCAGTCCACTATTCCAGCTGTGTACCTAATGACTGGAATTGCCCAGGTGTTGATTGCCTTTATGGTATTTCCTCCATTGAGTTTGGACTTTAAGATCTTCTTCACTCTCTTGATGTATTCACCTCTAATCTTTTTCTTGACTTCAGTGTGCTTGATGTTGTCAGCTTGAAGGATACCCAAGTATTTGTAGTACTCTTCCTCATCCAGACTCTTAATGTTATTTTCGTGGGGCATCTTGATTCCTTCAGTTTTCACTATTTTTCCTTGTTTGATAGTAAGTGTTGCACATTTGTCCAAGCCAAACTCCATTACAATATCTTGGCTATATATACGGACAGTGTTGAGCAGCGATTCTATTTCAGATGATGTTTTTCCATACAGCTTCAGATCATCCATGTAAAGGAGGTGGGATAGTCTGGCAGATGTTTTTGATGTTTGATAGCCATGTCCTGAGTTATTCAGTATTGTTGACAGAGGAAACAGTGCAATAACAAATAGTAATGGTGACAATGAATCTCCTTGAAATATTCCTCTCTTGATATTAACCTCTCCCAGTCTCTCACCATTGATCTGCAACTGTGTCTTCCATTGTGCCATCGATCTTTGCACAAATTTTCTGATGTTTCTACTGACTCCTGTTATTTCTAGGCACTTGATTATCCAGTCATATAGCAGAGAATCAAATGCCATTTTGTAGTCAATCCATGCCACATTCAGGTTGGTCTTCCTTTTCTTGCAGTTTTCCAAGATCATTTTGTCTATTAGGAGTTGATCTTTTGTTCCTCTGCTATTGTTAATTCATGCATTATGGCAATTAAAAAGGCAGCATTTGTTAAAAACCATGCTAAATTAATAAAAAAAACAACAATATGGTGGCATGAGTAAATAGCTATGTTTTGTTCATAATTATATAGTGTGGTTTATTTGCTATTATTTGGTGTATATTAGACATAATCTTAGCAGGGTTATTTTATGCTAAGAGAAGGCTTAAATGTTTGTAAATTAATAATATTAACAATTATTATAAGGGCTGAATATTAGTGATGATAATTTCCAGTGCTCAAATAGATCAAGAATGGTTTGAAAAACAATAGTATTTTGTTTGCATCTTCATTTTTTAAAAAGCCTGGCCAATATATATATATATTCTAAAATGGGTTGAATGAAGATGTTACAAATATCCCCTTAATGAATGTCCCTGCAGCACTCTCCCAGTTTAAAGAGTCGAATTGGTTGTGTACCCTGCAGTTGTGTGAAAATGAACCACTAAGCATTTGGATTTACAAGCAGAATGATGTATAAAGGAATGAAATTGCAACAACTACATTATATC
This sequence comes from Crotalus tigris, assembly GCF_016545835.1. Lineage (NCBI taxonomy): Eukaryota > Metazoa > Chordata > Lepidosauria > Squamata > Viperidae > Crotalus > Crotalus tigris. The sequence goes on from NW_024100184.1 coordinate 139,553, forward strand.
TCCACTAGATGGCCTCAGACTGCCATACCATCCCCAGTGGAAGCTGATAACCTTCAAAACCATTTTATGTATCAAGGAAGATATCTAAAACTACATTGAGAACTCCTGACATTTACAAAACTCTCTTTCCACTACTGGAAATTTCTCAAAGAAGGGGAATTTGGTAAAATGTTAGTTCTATATAAGTCACCATATCTAATGATAGTAAGTAATCACTGGAATTCAGTGATTAAATAATTCACTCTGCAGATTGAATCCCATTCATGCTAGTCCAGCAGTTCTCAACCTATGGGTCGCGACCCCATTTGGGGTCGATCGACCATTTTACGGGGTCGCCAAACAATGCGATCTGCCATTTTTCCCCCTCAGGGGGTGGGGCCGCGCATGCGTGCCGCGCATGCGCGCCGCGCCACGCATGAGCAGCACGTTCATGTGATGGGGGTCGCCGTCACACGAACGTTGAGAAACGCTGTGCTAGTCTTTTTCTCTGATCCTGACAGCTGATCATTTCTTAACCATTTTTCCCCTCAAAAAATGATTGTAAGTATTATGCAGAGCCACTTTATATTCTCCATGAAATCTAACCCAGACAAGTTTACTTAATTCCCATCTGGATGAAATGGCTTGACTTTAAAGATGAAATCAAAATATGACACATATATATTCCACTATGGCACAACAGCACTAGAATATTATTTTTGAAATAAAAAAAACATAATTGATATGATTGTGTTAAAAAGATTTTTGAAACAGGAAAAGAATCAAGAGCCTTAGTGCTCTTATTTTGGGAAAGGACAAAAAATTGGATTTAGACAGCCCAATTACTGTCTATTACTGTCCATTAGTTGTGAAACACACAGCCCCTGCTTCCGCTACTTGCTTTGCTTGTCATCATCCTGCTAGATCAAAGTACAAGAAAACCTGTCAATCTTTTTTTTCCAAAAAGAGCTACTGTTGTGCACATCCCTGGTTTCATAGGCTGATGCACTATATGAAAGCTAAAGTCTTGCTTTCTTGCCCATTGCTTACATAACCCATGACAGTCACTGCTTTATATACATACAACATGCAAAGATGAAGTCAGGAAACCAAAGGCTCAGAACGAACAAAGACTTGCAACAGAAATCAAGGACAATAAAAAAAAGTTTCCTCCAACATATTAACAACAAGAAAAAAATCAAGGAAACTGTAGGCCCACTAAAGAGAGAATATGGCAAGGAAATTACAGGCAACAGGGAGAAAGCAGAGCTGCTTAACTCATACTTTGCATCAGTCTTTACACAAAAAGAAACTATAGCCCAACACACACACCCCAAAAAAACCACTGCAAAAGATATACTAGAACCAAAAATTAAAATAAGCAAGAAAATGGTAAAGGAACACCTATCCAACCTTGATGAATATAAATCACCGGTACCTGACAGATTACATCCCAGAGTTGGCAGATGTTATCTCAGAACTGTTGCACCACATCTTTCATAAATCCTGGAGCACCTGAGGATTGGAAAAGGGCTGATGTAGTCCCCATCTTCAAGAAAGGGAAAAAATGGACCCAGGAAACTATAGATCAATCAGTTTAACATCAATACCTGGGAAGATCCTAGAAAAGATAATCAAAAAACAGACCTACAAACAACTAGAAACAAACAAAGTCAAAACTAGTAGCCAGCATGATAAAGTGATTAAACTAGTAGACCAGCAAAATGCAGTATACTTAGATTTCAGTAAGGCATTTGACAAGGTAGACCACAACCTACTCCTTGGTAAGCTAGGAAAAGGTGGAATAGATAACATCACCACCAGATGGATTTGTAGCTGGCTAACAAACTGTACTCAACGAGTAGCCCTCAATGACACCACATCCACATGGAGAGAAATAAGCAGTGGGGTACCACAAGGTTCCGTCTTAGGCCCAGTACTCTTCAATATATTCATCAATGACTTAGATGAGGGAATTGAAGGGAAACTCAGATGACACCAAACTGTCAGGAGTAGCCAACACCCCAGAAGACAAATTCAGGATCCAAAAAGATCTGGACAAATTTGAACAATGGGCCCTATCCAACAAAGTGAGTTTTAATGTGGAGAAAAGCAAAGTCTTACATTTAGGCAGGAAAAACCAAAGGTACAAATATAGATTGGGCGAGACCTGGCTTAAAAACAGTAACTGTGAGAGGGAGCTTGGAGGCCTAGTGGACGATCACTTGACTATGAGCCAGCAGTGTGCAGCAGCAACCAAAAAAGCTAATAAAATCCTAGGCTATATAAACAGAGGCATAGCATCAAGGTCACGCTGAGTATTAGTACAGCTTTATAAAATCCTAGTAAGACCACACTTGGAATATTGCAGCCAATTTTGGTCACCATATCACAAAAAAAGATGTTGAGAGTTTGGAAAAAATTCAGAGAAGAGCAACTAAGATGATCAAAGGCCTGGAGACCAAAACATACAAAAACCGGCTGCGGGACTTGGGTTTGGCTAGTCTAAAGAAAAGAAGAAATAGGGGAGACATGATAGCAGTGTTCCAGTATCTGACGGGCTGCCATAAGGCAGAAGGGCCCAGGTTGTTCACCAATGCACCAGGGGGAAAGACGAGAAACAATGGTTGGAAACTGATCAAAGAGAGAAGCAATCTGGAATTAAAGAGAAACTTCCTGACAGTGAGGACAATCAACCAGTGAAACAGCTTACCCCCAGAAATCGTGGGAGCTCTATCACTAGAGATTTTCAAGAAGGGACTGGACATTCACCTGTCTGGGACGGTATAGGTTCTACTACTTGAGCAGGGGACTGGACTAGAAGACCTCCAAGGTCCCTTCCAGCTCTATTCTATTCTATTCTATTCTGTTCTGTTCTGTTCTGTTCTGTTCTGCTCTGCTCTGCTCTGTTCTACTCTATTTCTACTCTACTCTACTCTATGATATATAAGCTTACAAAATTATTCTTTAAAAATTGAGAAGTTGCAATTGTTGTGGAAAGCAATCTGCCATTTAATCTTTCCTCATTTCTCACATTCCAACCTCACAGCTATTTCTAGAGCAAAAGGTGAGAAATTACACTAAAACAAAATATAACAAAGTTGACAAAGATATGGAGACTGGTCAAAGGTAGTAGCCCATCCAGAAACATTCCTTTCAGGATACGAGATATTACACCTATTAATGTGTGACGGCCACTTCCAGCTGCAATGTAAATTAAGCAGGAAGCCAGTTGATATGGTAAAACCCCACAAGCTCAGCAGGGTTCCTAACCACAAAGTGCCCCCTTTTGGCCATCCAGGTACTTACAGTGCCCAATAATTCCTAGTGGGTGGACTTTGTTTCTGGGAGGAAAAAGGAAAAGGTAGGAAGGTAGTCACTTCACAACTATACTGTAACTCTGTTGCAATCTTTGATTACTTACTTCATGTTATGCTCTTGAATAAACGTTGTGTCTGACCCAAGCGATTTGTCCTGTTATGTTCTATAGAGAGGACCCGACTACATTCAAATCCAGATTTTTTTATATATCTAAATCTATCTATCTATCTATCTATCTATCTATCTATCTATCTATCTATCTATCTATCTATCTATCTATCTCCATCCATCCATCCATCCATCCATCCATCCATCCATCCATCCATCCATCCATCTATCTATCTATCTATCTATCTATCTATCTATCTATCTATCTATCTAAATATAGTTAAAAAGCGACTTAAATAGAAATACATAAATACCCTCCCTTCTTGTTCTGTCTCCTATGAAGCAAGGTCCTCTTGAGTTTTGGCCCAACCCCAGGTACGAAGACTCTCATTCTTCCTTCTCTTTCTTCTTCCTTTGCTAACCCCTTTGCAAAAACATTCCATGGTTGGGCAAGAGACTGGCATGTGCATGCATTACTACCATTCCATTTCATTATACACTTACAGATTTGACTCCATTTTTACAGAATATTGCAGATTTATAAGTTCATGTGAATTTAGAATCCTGAGCAAGTCATGGAACCTCCTTTCCTATCTTCTCCATATGCCAATTTTCATGTGCGTTTGTCTGCCTAGCTCCCAAAATCAAATCTGGTGACTTTAAAGTGTGTAGATTTCAACTCCCAGAATTACTCAGCTGATATGCTGGTTGGGGAAATATATGAGTTGAAGTCCACACATTTTAAAATTGCCAAATTTGAAAAACACTGCCCTATATAATGATCAATGGAAGCTCTCTGGCACTGCTTCTCTTGGTTTCTTTATCCAATGACAAGATGAGAGAAAAGATACATTTTTATTGCTCTGTAGCCACTTTTATTTGAAAAATTTAATGAAGCATTTGTCTATCTGAAAGTAGCAGCTTCTTTATGATGTTGTTTGTAGGCAGCTTATGTACATTATTCATTTGTCACATAACCAGACAGATGTTCAGACTGAATTTGGCACTTTGTCCGCTTATCAGCAAAGGACCTGAGATAGGCAGATGTGGATGTTTGATGATGTTGGAGGCATCATTGCAGGATGTAAGCTGTTCCGGGTAGAGCTGCCTTTTGCAACTTTGTAAATTTGTCAGTGCCCATGATATTCAACTTGTGTTCCAGCTTATTATTACTATTACTACTATTATTGTGTACTTGTGTACATTACTGCAATCTATTGATTCCTTGACATTAATCTGGCATCAAGCAGACGATACCAGCCAGCCTAGAAGAGTGAGTATGCCAGCATCATACAGAACTAGTATCTATTACCTCCCACATGTGCTAGATCTTCGACATATCCTGAACATTGGAAGAGCCAAAGGAATTCCAGCAAGAAATCTGAGGGCCAACTCAGTTCTTAACACCATCTGTAAAAATTTTCTCTTTATTTTGGCATAAATCCCCAGTGAATATAGAATTTGAAAGTAATTTTAAAATGGAAAACAATGCTTCTACATACACCAGTATGTAGACGTTCAGAGTAAGAAAAAAAAACGAGGTACTTTTTTTTCTCCTTCCTTTATGGATACTATCACTCAAAATGTGCATGCTGGCAAAGAGATATAATACACCCTTTCATCCATTAGAAGTCTGTCCAGAAGCAATGTCATCTTATACATTTATGAATTCAATGTATTAGACAGAAATATTGGCAATGCCTTCACTGCCATTATGCAATTGATTTTCACTGTGCACTGAAATTGCAAACAATGTTTGCTGTAATGATATTGACTCTAAACTCTTTTCATTATGAACAGACTACATAGAAGCATTAACCAAGGCCTATATGAATCATATCTATTATCCATTTTTAATTTGTTATACATGTTATTGCCCAATTGCTGGAGTCAAAAACATCACCCTGAATTGAACTTTCCCAAAGTAAGACATGCAGCATACTGCTTCATCTCAGCAGGATATTTTGGTATTTTCTAGCATTGTGTCATGATTAAGATTTTCTTCTCATAGAGCAACATTCTCCATCTTTGCTTCTGTGGGTAAGAGAGCAAGCAGGAAATCAGCATGAAGAAAACAGGTTCCAATGAATTGGAAAAGTGGCTCACAAACAACCAGCAGGCTCTTAAAGAAAGTTACGAGACACGTTTCAGATTACTTGGCTTAAAAAACAAACTGATCCAACACGTAGTCTTCTGACCTATGATATCACATGTCTTATGACACATCAAGACAAGTTAAAACTGTAAATAGAAGACACTAATCTAAGATATATAAGTAAATACACATTTATATTCATAGGAGTGTTGCCCTAAGCCAGGGGTAGGCAACCTTGGCTCCTTTATGACTTGTGGACTTCAACTCCCAGAATTCCTGAGCCAGCATGGCTCAGCTTGGAAACCTCTCCCTTCCTCTCAGCATGGCTGGCTTAGGAATTCTGGGAGTTGAAGTCCATGAGTCATAAAAGAGCCTACCTCTGCCCTAAGCCATCCATAAGTGCTAGCTTCAGAAAAATAGTTTTATCAAGGTTAAAGGAGCATTTAGCTTCATTTCACAAAATGCCAAGAAAGTGGTATATAGGCAAAGGCTCAACTTAGACAGCTAGATGTTCTTCTGCATGATGTATGTCTACAGAGTTCTAGAAACACATTTTAAATCCTTTATCTCTCTTTATCGTAACAAAAGCCCTGTTTGAAAGGAGGAAAGAAAGAAGTTCTTTTTATTCTGAATATCAACTTGCTTTTTTCCTGGAAATCCAGTAAGGTTGGAAATCAGTTCAGGATATGAAATAAAAATAGACTTTTTAAAAAGTGATACATTCACTATTTTTTGTCTCTTTTTGGATCAAGTAAAGAAACTTGGAAAAAGTATAATTCTAATGTATCTGCTGTTCAAACTATTATTCAAAATTATCATTGCCAACATATTAACTTTAGGAGGACTCTGTCCTTTCATCCTCATTTCTGGGAACTTATTTGCAACTAAGGAAAGTAAAATTAAAATTTCATAATATTACAGTTATTACCCCCAAATAGCCATTTTTGGCTTTTGCAAAACATTGACTTCACAAAAGGAGTTAACTTCTCATGCTTGGTTGGAAGGAGGTGCCATAGAAAAGCAAATTCTTGGAAGCACTGAGAAGGAGACACATAAAAAAAAGAACAGAGTAGGGGGGAGGAGCCAAGATGGTGGACAGGCAGCAAAGGCTGTAAAGCAGTGTTTCTCAACCTTGACAATTTTAAGGCATGTGGACTTCAACTCCCAGAATTCCACAGCCAGCTGGCTGTGGAATTCTGGGAGTTGAAGTCCACATGCCTTAAAATTGTCAAGATTGAGAAACACTGCTGTAAAGAGCTCCTCCAAAAGTAAAAGCCTTATTTTATTTTATTTTATTTTTATTTTAACTTTTTAACCCTTTTTAACACTGCATTTTAACCTACTTTTAACCTATTTTAACTTATTTTTAACCTATTTTAACCTATTTTTAAATCTGTTTTAACCCTTGTTTGACTTTTTATAATAGTGAAAGACTTTTTATAAAGGATATATACTGGAGAGGCTACCATTGTTTTACCTACATTTTAACAACTCTGCAAGCTAGGATTACCAAGAATGGGGAAAAGGAGAAAGAGACAGTGTGTTCACTCGGCAGCACAGAATTCTTCCAAGCCACTGAAGCAGCAGAAAATGGAAGATTTTGCTGCAAATAGACAGTCTGCTCCAGTAAGTAACTCATCTGTATGTGACTCATTGGAATGGGATTTACAAACTGAACTGGAAAGCAAACAGGATATAGAACTTTCTGTTTGTCTCACAGAAAATAACTCCCCTCCCTGGAATTCAGCACCCGCTTTTCCTGCACAGGATGAGATAGTAACAAACTTAGTAAGGGAGAATGAAACAGATCTCCTTTCCAGACAATGTTTGCTCACAGCTCAAACTGTAAATTCAATCTTCAAACTTTTATCAATTGTCACAAATAAGATTGACTGTTTGAAAGAGTCTTTTGCAAAGTTTATCAGCAGTGAAACAAACATTGCAGAAAGATCCAGGAGGACACATAATCATAAACATGGGATGGCTAATGCAGAAATGGAAACTAAAATAGGCCCCTCTCTCCCTTCTATAATCCAGAGCGGAAAGAATATCCACAAAGAAAACAACACTCAATCAAATAGTTCTAGAGGTGACCATTATAACCTCAGTTTACAGACCAACCAAGTTACTTTGAAAATCTATGACAATAGAAGTGATAGAGGACTTTGGAGGGATAGGTACTCTCTGAGCCAGCTCTTCCGCTGCGAGTATACTCAGATTGATTTATTACATGCAGAGTGGTTGCCAGCAAGAAGGCAACGTATGCAAATTTTGTTATCCTTCAAGCAGTCCATAATTCCCTCAATGCTTTTTAGAATGAAGCACTTCCTGAGCAGTTTTTCAATATTCCCAATACATGTCTTCTGCTCAGGGAACCTGCACCCACTCCTGGTTCAGTCTCTCCATGAGGGAACTATTGCTTTAAATCCAAGCAACAGACCTCATACTGATAGGTTTGAAGCAAGGGCAGCTAAATGACCTTGAGAAACAGAGAAGTGATCCACAAACAGAGTTATCCACAGTCACTGATTCTGCTGAGGGCGTGCCAGAAGAAATGTTGTTAGACTTTAACAATTTATTGCCAGAACCTGAGCAAGCTAATAATACACAGAGACTGGATGGTTTAAAAGAAGCATTGACAACAACTACTCAATCTAATGCATCAAATAACAATTATTATAACTATCCTCCAACAAGTGCCCCTATGGAGAACTTGAACTGACTATATGAAGGCCAGAGCAAGAAAAACACTTTAAACATTATGTCATGGAATGTAGCTGGGTGGTATTAAGGATATTATATTGGTGCAAAAGACTTGGACTGTTGATGATCTCCTGCTTAATGGCTGGAAGCAAGGCTAGGCAGAGGCCCAGGGAGACTGAAAGGAGGGCTGAGTATATTTATTTCTACCAATTTGAGAGCAGAATCCACACTTATTATCTCTTTAAACCATTCAGTTCCTCAAGTTGGACTCGGTCCTGTTTTTGATAATTAATGTTTATCTCCCTCCTTCACCAAGAAAAGCTAAAAAATATAGAACAAATGCTAAGTCATCCCATCAAGTTAGGGTTAACTAAAGTTAACTAAGATATGTACAATGAGCGCACTTCAGAAAAAGATATTGCCACATGTGGACATCTTCAAGAAGAGTTCTCTATCAGAAATAGCAGGCAATACCAAAATCCATAAATAAATGTTACTTTGTTGTTGTATAATTTCATATACGTATTGTAGAGTCTAGGAATAATAGCAGAATAAAACATAAGATTAAACAAGTTGGAACAGATATAGATAAAAACAGAGCTGGTGAAAAAGGAAGAAGTCTTAGTATAGTCTTTATAAAGAAATGATATGTTAAAATGCAGTACATAAATGAATAATCTAAGCTTAAACCCAGTATTCTAGCATGCTAGTTTTTACTGTCTGAAATAACAATAATCAGAAAAGCACAGAAAGCAGAACACATTATTGAATATGTTACTATAAGAGTTTAGAGAATGGATTATTAATCTTGTGAGCTCTGGTTACTAACTCAAAATTCCTCTGCAGTCAGCTTTCAAAATTTATAAACATAATAATGATCAAAAACAGGCTTTTCCCAGCTAGACTTTGATTGTAAGTTCTATCTTTTTGTATATTCTTTTATGTTGGGATTAACTAGAGTAGACCTTGAGAAATTCAAAAGCAGCTCATTGCCTTTAACATGCTTTTAAAATTCTTTATCTATCTTAAACTATCTGGTTGTATAAATGTGAGAAAAAATTAATGGAAAAGCACTTGCAAGGTCCTGTTACTGTAACCTTACAATAAAGGCTCTAAGAATGTGGTTTTCTCAACAGGCCTGGAGACCATGAGTGACTGATTTGATAGTGTTGTTGCCAGTGTGTGTTTTTTCTTGTGTGTGTGTGTTGTTGTTGGTGGTGGTGGTGGTTTTTTTTTAAATAGGCTTTTATTACATGGTAGATTTTTTTAAATTTTGTAAGCCATCTGGAGTCACCTATGTGTGTGTAGGGAGACTATGTGTGTGTAGGGAGACTAAATAAACAAATGATTGTAGAGGTAGTGTTAGAACTCGTGATTTGTTTTTTTTTTGCCTGGACTACCTCAAAGGACTGACATCAGTCTTGAAAGTTTGAAAGCATTTATCTCTTCTCTTACTTTTACTTTACAGAAAACAAAGGAGGATCCATTCTACGATGCTTCCCATGTCCTCTTTGTTCTATGGGTTGAGATATTTTTTGCATGACACTTGTCTAGGTCAGGAGTCCCCAACCCCTGGTCCATGGACTGACACTGGTCCGCACCATGCAAGAAACCAGGCCATGCAAAGAAGTGAACCCCCATCCGCAGATGCAGGCAGCACACAAAACCATACCCCCTCTGGTCCGGGGGAAAAACCTCTGTCCACAGAACCGATCCCTGATGCCCAAAAGATTGGGGGCTGCAGGTCTAGGTTACAGCAATTCCTCCAGGCTCCAAAGGTCATTACCACACTCTAATACATATAGGCATAGGAAAGAGTTTGTCAGATCTGTTCTATCTGAAATGGCCTGAGCTCACTTTCATAAGAAGCAATGAAATATCTGTCTCTATATAAATCAGATCAAGTATATCATATAAATAATCAGGCAGGAATAGTATGCTCCCTCGTAAAACAAAAATAAAAAAACCTACCTTATAGCATTTCATTCTATTTAATCTGTGACTCTTCCTTCCAGAAATAGCCATTTCATCACAGCCAAGTATACATTCCCCATGTCCCCATGCAAATCCTCCAGCTTCAAATATTTGATAACATATTTTAGCCTTATTCTTATTATTTTATCTTATTATTTTCTCAGCGATACATTTGGCCAGAAATGTCACATTTCAGAGTAAGGGAAGGGAACTAATTAAGGAGAAAGTATATAAAACTGTTTAATAAAGTCTATTTTCTTCAGAAGCTGTAAATGTCTTATACAAATAATGAAAGCTTAATTGCTAAGAGTATAATGTTTGAGAAACTGTAGTTCATGGGATGGATTGTGAAGTGGAACTGCACAACTGAAGGAATATTAAAATCAAATCCATTGCAGACTTTGGGCATCTTAACAAGCCCTGCCAACATTACTATCTAAATTGCCCAATTCTAGACTTCATTAAGTGAAAATTAATTCCCATGTAATCCAATGATTGTAAGTATATTTTAAGAACAACTCCCTCATAGCTAAAAAAAACCCTTTAAATTTGAAGTCTCTAACCTGATATCAAATGCTCCATTTCGGTTTTATAGGCTTTCTTAGAGTGCAAAAAGGTGGGTAGCAACAGCTTTGTGATTTGTTGTACAATGGTGCTCAAGCACTTGTGAAACCTTTTTAATTTTCAATATTGCTACATAAATATGATCTAAAATCTGATCTGTTTTCCACACAAGTTCTAAAACTCAATACAGAGAACCCAGTTAAATAAAAATGATTCTTGCTCATTTATTTCCTGAGGAAAATTATCCACAGTTATATATTTGTGTATGGCAAAACTATGTAAATCTCTAGGACCATCAGTTTATTTCAAGGAAAAATCAGACTAAAATTAGGTACTTCAATCAATAGGAAGATAATCAGGTGTGTAATGTGTTAGGTCCTGCCATGTTTAAAGAAAATAATTCTGGGTATTCATAATCAGAGTCTGAACTTCACAATGTAGGTGTGTTGAAGTATGTCATGGGTTAAATAAAACAGATTTCTGTGGATCTTCAAAAAGAATTGATGCTTACCAGGAAAGTTGCAAACCTTTTTCCAATGTTGGGAATTCCACCAATTCTACAAATGAAAGCAATTCAACTATTGCTACCCTCCTGAGAAGTTCAATCAGAATAGAGCTGGAAAGGACCTTGGAGGTCTTCAGGTCCAATCCCTTGCTCAATATTATTTCAGACAGGTGGCTGTCCAGTCTCTTCTTAAGAGTCTCCAGTGATGGAGCACCCACAACCTCTGAAGACAAGCCATTCCACTGTTTCTCCCTGTCAGGAAGTTTCTCCTTAGTTCTAGCTTGCTTCTCTCCTTGATTAGTCTCTATCCATTGTTTCTTGTCTTGCTTTCTGGTGCTTTGGAAAATACGTTGATCCCCTTTTCTTTGGGGCAGCCCCTCAAATACTGGAATACTACTATCATGTAACCCCTAGTCCTTCTTTTCTCTAGACCTAACCATACCCAATTACTGCATCCATTCTTCATATGTTTTTGTTTTGTCTCCAGCCCCTTAATCATCTTAGTTGCTCTTCTTTTCACTTTTTCCAAAGTCTCAACATCTTTTTTGTGGGACCAATACATGTCTTGGTCTTTGTGTGTTCTTGGTTGGTTGATGACTTAGTTGACCAAAATGATTTAAGGCGTTTAATTATCTTGGTCAGCTAACTAAGTCATCAACTAACCAAGAACGCACAAAGACCAAGCCATGTAATGCTCAAATAGGTCTCGAAGAACCACAGAGTAATGTCTAAGGAGATAAAGGCCTCTCTTGCATTGATGGATGTCACTGTTTAAGAGGCGATCATCAGGAGGACATGGCTGATGATGTTGCAATTACTGCTGCCCAAGCAAGGACATACCCAATTACTGTAAAGGAAGGGTTCATATACTTTTGCCACATATTTAACTTTGGATAATTTTCCTCAAAAAAGAAATAAACAAGTATAATGCTTTTGATTCATTTGTTTATTTGAGTTCTCTTTATCAAGTTGTAAGACTTGTGAGGAGAACAGATCATATTTTAGGTCATCTTTATGCAGAAATATTGAAAATTCTAAAGAATTTGCAAACCTGTAAGCACCACTGTACTTCTTTACTCAGAAAACAATTTGTAGATGCAGTGTAGATGCTTTTTCAAGTGTGGGGGAAAGCAGGCTAGGATAAATGTGTTTACCAGTTTGCATTATGATAAATACAGGTATTCCCCATTTATTGACTGCTCATTCAGCAATGGTTCAAAATTACCTATATTTCTATTAAGAATTTTCATTATAATAGAAAAATATAATATAAATTTATGTTCAGAAAATGTGTTTAATAAATAAGTGAATAAACATAATCAAACCAGTAAAACTGTTTTGGAAGCAATGTTATAAATATATACCCTACATTCATTACAACATAGTAAAAGAAAAAAAACAAGTATCCAAATCATTATCCTCTAATTGTTTAATTTTTTCCACCCTAATTTCCAAATATTCACCAAAACTAAAAGTCCTGGAGATCCCTTGTTGCCCTATATGCTACATAGTGTGGGAGGATCTAATGCTAATACTAAAAAATAATTTCAAGGGCTTGTAGAAAATCTTTTAATAAGAATGCCATTTCTACAAATATAGGGTATTTCACCATTATTAAATAGCACACTCTAGTGGTCAACAAAAATAATTACAGTTTACCTCCTCAAAATGAAATACATAGAAGAAACAAATAGAAAGTTCCTCCAATTACATTATTTATTAGTTGCAAATCAATCAACACTAAGCTAGGATAAAAACACAGCAAGTTCTCACAAAGAACAAAAGCTAGGAAGGAAAGAAAAAAGCCACCTAAAGTATCACAGTTGCAAATTCTTTAAAAAGTAAATTTTAACCCTTTAATTAAAAAAAGCTTAGTCCTCCCAAATTTAAATATCCAAATCTTCATGTTCTATAAGCTAAGTCCAAGTCCCAAATCGAATTTTCTTAATCAAAAATAGCTTTGAAATATTGAAAGAGTCATACAGCTCTGTAACTGAGGAAAGTCTCTTTTCAACATAAAATTAGTAACGTAACCCTACTAGTTACCCTAATCAATTTTCCTTTACGACTAACATACTGTATATCCAAATGGAAAACTCTGCATGCCACTAAATATAAAGAGACTATCCCCCAAAAAATTATTATGTTGATTTTCCTCACTCATTTTATGGAGACCAATTTGCACCCTGTGGAATTTCCCCACACATTTTTCCTAATGTCCCATATATAGCAAAACACAAATGCAATGGGAAAATCCCATTGGCAATCAAATCCATCAAGACAAAATGAAAAGTAAATGCCATTGGAATGCAAATTCAGGAAGGGTCATTTTCCCCTGTGAGATCAGTGACAAAAACCAACATGACAGAAATGTTCAGCCCTATGTTTAGTAGGGCACATTTATTCCTCATTAGTCACAGCTGTTTATTAGTCATTAAGAAAAATAGATAGGGAAATCCTATAAGCAAGCACATCTATCTAAACAAAATGCATGGGAAAATCCTATTGAGATGCAAACCCAAATAGGATTAGGATTCATTCCTTAGAAAACCAGTGACAAAAAACAATGTGAAGAAATGTTTAGAGTGACCATTTATGATTAGTGGGAGTTGTACATTTCCATTCTGATACCTATTATTAATTAGGAGAACTTCCTGGTAAAATCCCATTGGCAAGCAAATCCATATAGAGAAAATGAATGAGAAAATCCTATTGGGATGAAAATCCAGCTAGGAAATCAGTGAAATTAGTCATGAAATCAGTGACAAAAATCAGTGTGACAGAAATGTTTGGAGAAGCTATTTATGTTTAGCGGGATGCAAAGTTTTCTGTTTGGCTATTTACTAGTTATTAAGGAAAAATGCATGGGAAAATCCCATTGGAATGCAAACCCACCTAAAGTTTGATTGGGCCCCCATGAAATCAGTGACAACAATCTATGTGACAGAAATTTTGGGGGAGGCCATTTATGTTTTGTGGGACTAATACATTTCCATTTAGCTATTTATTGGTTTAGCCTAACAACAAATACGTAGCCAGTCAGAAATGTATGAATCCCACTAATCACAAATAGTTTATCCAAACCTTTCTGCCACATTGATTTTTGTCACTGATTTCATGGGAGACTAATTCTAAAAACTATAAGTGGATTTGCATTTCAATGGGATTTCCTGATACATTTTGACTAATGACTAATGTATAGCACAACAGATATGTATATGTCCCACTAAACATTATTAGCCTAGCCAAACCTTTCTGTCTAATTGATTTTTCACTGATTATATGGGGGAATCTAACTCTAACTGTAGATGCATTTGCTTGCCAATGGGATTCCCCCATGGATTTTGTTTATTCATCTGTTTCTGCTACAGAATACATACAACTTTTAGAATACAGTTAGAGCCCAGGTACACCAGAGCTACAATATAGGTTTTCAAGAAACTTGTCTGTAATGTTCTCATTACATTAATTGGGTTTCTACTTTCACTGCTATGTATGTTTATCAGCTATAGATGAGATCTTTTATTAATGCTGAAGTTGTCTTTAAATTAACATTCTGTATAGGATTGACATAATATTGTTGTTGCCTTCGCTGTCAGCTGTTCTGGAGATTGTTGACTTATTGTAATCCACTAGATTTGGAATAAATGATCATTTGAATCCTCTACAGTTGCTACCTTTGTTTAATGCGATTTGCACCTCATACAGAGGCAGAGATGTTAGTAGAAGAATATGTTATTGCTCATCCAGAGACAGCTTTCTAATTTAAATATATACAGTATGTATATTTGGAGGACCATCTAGTTTAACCCTTACAATTGCCCAGCTAAGCATTTCTTATGTGTCCCCTAATATGATTTAAAAATGAAATATACTTTCTGAGATCAGACCCAAAGGACAAAATGGATACAAAACAAATCATGCGAATCCATCTTCTTCCATCAGGAATGTCTACGGAGATTCTTAGTCATCCAGATTGTGGTTGTCCCAAAGGTGTCTTTTCAAAAGGCAACTATATTTCCTTTGTTTTCCTTAGAGATATTTCGCTTCTCATCCAAGAAGCTTCTTCAGTTCTGACTGAAGAACTTCTTAGATGAGAAGCTAAATGCCTTCAAGGAAAACAAATAAAGTCCAGTTGCCTTTTGAAAAAACACCTTTGGGACCTCCACCAGAAAAGTTTCACATTTTTTGAAGCTAGCAAAACTCTTCAAGACTTCATCCTGCTTGGAGATTCAAAAATGAAAGAGAAAAGATGTAATTCTTGACTTGTGTCTTATTACTTACTGGAGAATCCATTTGTCTCAATAAAGGTAAAGGTTTCCTTGTCAGTTATGTCCAGTTCTAGGCCACGGTGCTGATCTCCGTTTCTTGGCCGAGGGATTCAGTGTTTTCTGAAGACAATTTCTGTGGTCATGTGGCCAGCGTAGTTATACGCCAAAGGTGCACAGAACACTGTTACTTTCCCACTGAAGTGGTACATATTAAGCTACTTGCATTTGCATGCTTTCAAACTGCCAGGCAGGCAGGAGCTGGGGCAAGTAATGGGAGCTCTTGTGCGGATCTCAGGCCTCGAATCCGAACAGTCAGCTGACAAAATCAGCATCTTTAACTGCTGAGCCATCATGCCTCCTATTTATCTCAATCGGTCTGTTGTTGGTTTAAAGGCAAATGCGTGGGAGTGGTAAGACAAGGTATGTCCACTGCTTTTATTAACAGTGATTATTATTTAGGCAAAATAACAATAATAGAAATTAATGCTGAAAAGATTTTGTTTATTTTGCCTAATTTCCTCAGCATCCGCCAACTGCATTGCTAAGCAAGTTGGCTAATGGGCTGCCTCAAGAGATCTGCATTTCAAGATCTATGGTCTTTTAGCCAGCCTTCCAACAAGAATGCATATAAGTTGAAGAATAATGATCTAATTCCAAGATATCTTCAGAAATTATTTAGTTTGGGATCCCCTCTTTTTTGGTTAAGAAAACCTGGGAGACATAATGCTTAAGTTTTTTACAACATAGTTTAAATAAATATGCTTTAAACCAGTGGTTCTCAACCTGTGGGTCGGGACCCCATTTGGGGTCGAACGACCATTTCACGGGGGTCGCCAAACAACGCAGTCCGCCATTTTTTTTCCCCTTTTCCTTAGCTGTGCTACTCCCTTTTATTCTATTGGCTTTTGAAAGCCAATAGAATAGACTCTCTTGAATAGAGTCTAATTCTATTGGCTTTCAAAAGCCAATAGGAATTATCTAGACTGTCTCTGCCCTGCTGAGCCCGCCAAAAGTCCCATTCTGCAAACGGTGCTGCACCAGTTGAGTAGTCCTCGACTTACGGCTGGTTGAGTAGTCCTCGACTTACAACCAGCTGGGGGTCGCGACATTAAAAAGGTTGAGAACCACTGCTTTAAACCCACAGACTAGATAGATTAGCTGAAGTCTATAAATCAGCTGAAGTCACACTGCACTAAGTTAGGTTTTCTTTAACCATGGCATGGTGAATAAATCGCCATTAACAGAATTTGCACAACATACTAAGCCATAAAGCATGGCTGACAAACTAACATGACTGGGTTCGTATAAGAGGCTGGGCTGAAAATAAAATTACATTTTGGCATACTATAAACTCAGCCAATTAAAGGCTAAATGTGGAGAAAGATAGCTCTTTCTTCCCACTATACAGAAAGCTATTAGATAAACATTGCTTGAAATCTGATCAGTCAGAATGGAAGAAAATGGATAATGGCTTTACTAAGGAAGATGAAAAATGGCATCTTATTTATATCAGTGTCTTAGGATATCCAATAACAAAGCCTCCAATATCTGACAGGAAGTAGTAGTAAAATATGCAAGTTACAGTAGACCAGTCCAATGATTTTAGTGCAGCAGTGAGTAAATATGCTCTTTGGGAGTAGTCTAACAGCATGATTCAAAATGTTAATTTTAAGCATGCCACTTCCTCAAATGCACAGACTGTCTTTTAACATTTAGATGCTACAGAACAGATGCCTACTCTGGGATTTAGAGAAAAGATACCTCTGCTGCAGTTTTAAGGTTCCAAGCGGTCATATCATCATTTCAATTGAGCAGGAATTTCCTAAGCTAGAAATTATAAGAATTTGAACTAAGGTACATCAACAAAAAGGGGGTATCTCCTTTCTCTTCTTTGTCTGCTGTATAAATTACAAATTATATACATTTCAACAAGCATCAGTATTCCACCACAACAGAGATGAATATTATTATTATTATTATTTGTTAAATTTATTTGTTGCCTATCTCACTATGGGGCTACTCTAGGTGGCTTGCAAAAATAAAAAAAGAAAGAAATGAAAAGAGTGTAAACTGTTCTCAGAAGTAAAATAATAGAACAATAAAGTAAACAATGAAAAAGAACACAGTGAGAATATATCAATGTGATACAGGAAATAGAGAAACTACAGGAACTACAGACATAGAGGAAATAACAATAAACTAAATATTATTTTACATATAATTTCTTGAAACAGAAATTGAATTTGAATATTTTTCTATATCATCAAAGCTGTCATTGTCTTTCTACCAATATTCATCAGAACTTGTTCTGTGCTCACCACAGTAGATTCAAGTCCAAGAAGAAATAGGAGTCATCTACAATAGTATAAGGACTGCAAACCTCCAGTATGTAGAACAGACAGGCAGAAGACTAGCTGAGCTCATCCATGAAGACAAACTACCACCTTGGAAGACATAATGAAATCTCCTTAATCTCACAACATATGGACAGACACAGTTTCAACTGGGAAGCAGTAAGCAACTTAGATCAAGCCAAATCCAAAAACACTAGGGAATTTCTGGAAGTATGGCATGTAGACAAATCAGACACATAAAAATAAGCTATATTCATGTCATTTACTCCTTTCAAAAGAGACAATAAAAGAACTAAGAAGAAAACAAGACCAAAAATGCATCCTCTCCAGTAGCCAACCCCCAGATAAACAGGGATTAATACCAGACAAACAATTGAACAGAAAACAATACCCTAACCAAGGAACTACAAAGCAGAAAACCACATCCACAGTAAAACTGGCAGCATACGCTACTGTATATAAATAGCAAGCAAACCCCACATTTATTCACACCTACTTGAGCAATGAAATATTTGCAAACAACTCACCTTAGAAAGCATCAAGGACTCCACAGATTTCTTATAATCGAACAATGGGAGATGCAATAATTTTCCAAGTCAGACAAAAAACATCTTGTTTGACTTCTTATGAGAATGTTAGACTTTTAACATATGAAACTGAAATGTGGCCATCTAAGATGCAACTCACACTAACAGCAAGATGAAATGATAAACTCTTCCTACATAGTGTTTTAGATTGAAGTGATATCAATATGCTGGAGATGTCAAAGTATGAATATTCTCCATTTACTAATTAGGTCATTAGAAAGAAGAACTGAAGCCTCATTTTACTCATACAATTAGGTTTTTTATGAACAAAGGTCTTACCTTAGGCACAACCACTTGCCAAATTAATTTTCAAACTCAGTACATCATACATACCTAATCACATTTCTAATTGAAATGTTTGTCAATTGCCTCAAGCCTGATTTTAAAATCTACATGTGGTAAAAATGTTAAACATTGGGAGAAAATGTGAGGACTGATCAAGAAAGTGAGATATTCCTTTAATATCCTTACAAATTCTATAACATTCTAAACTCAGCCCATGAGTCTCTTCTTGGCAAATAGAAAAATTAGTGGAACCTTTGCTAGACCTTCTGGTTGAATTAAGCTGAATATTAGTCAAAGAAGTAGCTTACAGTGGAATACACACACATCAAAAGGCCCGAATTTCATTCTATATATTACCACAACAAATAAAGAGGCAACCATATTCTTTGCCTGTCACTTTTGACTACCCAAAGGTACTTTTTCACAAGACAAGTGGACTTTTTTTCTCTTTGAAGATGTTTTACTTTTCATCCAAGAAGCTTCTTCAGCTCTGACTGGATGGTAGGGAATGGAAGGATTTATATTCCTTGCAGACAGCTGGTCATTTGCATTCTTCTAGTGAGTCGTTAATGCCACCTGGAGACTTATCTGTGTCATCGGGGTCATCTGAGTAGTGCAAATGGGTATGGAGCCTTCTTGGAACTGTTGAAAAGACTTTGTTGTAAACTGAAAATAGATGATGTCATATCCCTCCCCCTCTGTTGAGAGAAGACTGTTCAGTTTTGACAGATGGCCTCTTTGACCCCTCTTTCAAACCAGTTGTCCTCTCTGTCCAAAATGTGGACTTTGCTGTCTCCAAAAGACAAAGAATGCCCTTTGTCTTTTAAATGCAGATGGACTGCTGAATCTGGTCCTGATGGCTTTGTTCTTCTATGCTGTGCCATACATTTCTGAAGTGATTGGGGTTTCCCTCCCCCCAATCTTCAGCCAACACATCATTCGTGCACACTTCAAACCCAAGAATACACTAAAGCAGAAGCTTGTCCACCCCAAGGACAAAACACCCAGACACAAACTGAGCAATGTGGTATATGCAGTACAATGTAGTGAGCCATGTGCAGATCTGTACATTGGGGAAACAAAACAACCACTTCATAAACATATGGCATAGAGAAAAAAGAAAGTCCAGTTGTCTCGTGAAAAAGCACCTTTGAGGCAACCATGATGTGGATGACTGAAAATCTCCATAGACACTTTTGACTACATTCTATTGAGAACAAATTACAGTTCATTCTATTGAGGTAATGTACTTAAAGTACAAACTAAAAATAAAAAATTATTTAGCTTAAACTTGATACAACCCAGTAGCTAAAGCAAGTAAAAACAATGCTCTACTTGAGACCTAATAACTTGTCTAAATATTGTCAGCTGAATAAAAACAATCTAACAGAGGTAAGTCCAACTTAAAACAGACATAACAGGTCCAACAAAAGCAATTATTTACTGGAAGAAGAATATAATAAAAGCAATTTAGAGACACAATATTATGAACTGAGATTGTTGGTGAGCCATAAAAAGATGGACACAGAAGGAAGCCTTTAGGAACTGACCTTCTATCCTCTTATGCTATCAATTCTCTGGTTAATTATCTAGTAATCATCAGCTATCTTCATCTGCAAAATGAATACCCCCATGCAAATTTAAATCTGTATGTAAATAGAGTCAGAGTTAATTAACATAACAGTAAACCACTCAGCCATATGAGTATTCCAGAGACTATACTCACCATTAACAAGAAGATTCTATTAGTATTCAGTACTCTCTGATTGAAATATCCTAGTCTAATGCATTTGTAGCAAATGGAAATTATCACCATCATGAGCCAAGGAGTAAGTGGGTCAATTATCAAGTAACTCAGGCAAAAATGTAGGTCTTCCATTAATGAAACGTGAGTATACTCTTATCCAAGCATTTAAACACTTATTTTTAAAATAACTGCAGATTTAAGGATATTCTTAAATGTTTCACAAATAATGCGCTTTGCTAAGGCAATAATAACTTCTCCTCACCCTGTTTTTCTCTGTAGAATTGGAAGTTCTTAACTAAGAAATAGCAGCTGAAGGCTTCATGGCAAAAGTTAGGTTTTCCCTAATGAACATTAACTGGCTTCTGATTGCCATTCCAAAGATGAAAGTTATCTTAGAGGCAAGGGAATCAGTCAGTAAAAAACATACCTTTAAATATCATATTTTGATAAACATAACATTTTATAAGGCACAATATTATGCCTAAAATTGACCCATGCTATGAGACCTAAATAGACAACATTCTTCTTAACTTTCCTCCACCAAAACCTCATCCTATGCATTGCTTTTTTTCTACCAGGAAATGACTTATTAAAAACTATTTTAGTGTTCTTCACCCAGAAATCATTAGAATCAGATTCCAGCTACAAGAAAATTTTCTTTTTTACTGTCTAAATCTATGACATAAAAAAATGAAATATTTTTGCTTAATTGAGCAGAGCAGCAGTCAGATAAGCTTTCACTTGTCCTCTTTTCTTCAAAACTAAGGAAAATGCTCAAGGAAAGAAATACAGTTGCAAGAAGGAGGACATGCCAAACAACTTCAGAAGACCACATGATCTTCTTTTAACCACCTTTTTCTGCAATGCATTTGGAATGTGAAATGAAACTCAAATTTTTATTCAGCCAGATAAGAAATCTCATTTAGCTAAGCTGACCTATATTGATTTTAGTTGGAGCTATACAACCCGTCATTGTTTCAATTTTCTTTCTTAAACAATTTCCTTCCCTAAGCAGAACAACATAATGATCGCAGGCAGGCATAAAATAAGTGAGAGCACAACAGTTTCCAAATTCCTGTCAGCTTTCCCATTGAGTTTCCTTATGGGAAACTGGCAGGGAGCCTTGGAAATCTGTTTTCCTTCCTTTCTTCCTTCCTCCCTCCCTCTTGCTTGAATCTTCCTTTCTTTCTTTCTTCCTTCCCTCCCTCCCCTTCCTTCCTTCCTTCTGTTAGAAGTAAAGTCTTCATCCTGGTTCATCCAAGCCGGGAATAAATAAGCAAACATGGTGACTGCTTTGGGAAGAAGATTACAGTTTATTGCAGAAAGATGGTTCTTCAGGAGGAGGAGTGCAGAGGAGAGAGAAGGAGAAGAAAGGAGAAGGGCTGAGCACATGGGGCAGTAGGTTTTATATCCCCCCTAGCCTTTTGTTTGGAAGTTTCCTGTTCCTGTGGCATGAACCTTGAGGCTGTTTCTGAGTGTTTGTCTAGGCCTTGATATCTGTGGTTTTTTTCTATTATCATATCCTGCTTCCCAGGTGATGGGGCTGACTCCTACAGTTTGGGTGGGGTGTGCAGATCTTCTCTTTTGTCTTCTTGATTGCTCTGGCTCCAACTTTCTGATGGTTTTACATTTGCATTTGTATGGGCCTAGCTCTTGCTTGGGGCAGAGAGATAGATTTAGGGCCAGGTTTGGTTTTAAAAAGTCCTTTTGAGGAAAAATATATTTTTCTGCCCTTTTTAATATTTTTTCTCTGGGCTAACTTTCATCAATCCCCGCTTTGTGCCTTAAGTGTGAATGTATGACACACTTATTGGCACAACATTAAAATTGATCTGGTTAGGGAGACTTGGTAGGCAAGCTTTTAAACTGTTAAGCAAAATAATAATAATAATAAGACATTAATGGAGGCAGCAGAAAAAGATCCCTTTAGTGGCTCCCAAAAGGGAAGCTTGCACCCATAAAGTTCTAAAAGTCAGGGCAAAATTTTGTTAGGTGGAAAAGAAATTTATAGTATCCAATATTCTGTGCCAATCATTTTCAAATGTTGGATATCACCTTTAGCTTCCAGTCAGGTTTGCATACCTCCCAAAATTCTTCACAGCTATGGTTTTCCTTAGTACATGGTTGCCCGTTTTCAGGGGTTGTTTCCTGCCTTAGCTCTTAATTCAGTGCATCCAGGTTTGTAATGTCCAATATGCCAGGCTATTAATTTTTCTTTAAATTGCACATACTGAGCTCTAGGAATCCCAATCTGGGCTCACCAGTGCAAGATATTCAGGGCTGAAGTTTGGGATTTTTCCTGTTGCTTCCTTAGTCAGGGCATATGAATTGCAAATCACCTGAGGGGGCCTAGTTCCCTCCCCCTTGTTATCTGTTGGAAGTTGGCCCTACAAAGCTTTGGTGCAATAGAGCAAAAATCAGCCTGGGGGGAACTTTACTAAAGGTAGGTGGAGGGGATAGACTCAAGTGTAATTCTGAATGGTGTGTGTGTGTGCATGTATGTGCAGCTACTTTTACAAAATAGTCAATACAAACATTCTGGATCAATTTTCCCTCCCACCAGGTAGAAGTCCAAGATGTTCAGTACTTGTTCTCCCACCTATTCCCAAGTGCCATCTCTCCATTAATACATTCAACTGGCTTGTTACAATACAAATGGGGCAAGAAAGAAAAGTTTACAATGAGTTTCCACCCTCCCCCCACAGTCTAATTTTCTCTTCTGAGGCTTCACATGGCACCACCTTCCTTCTGCAGCTCTCACAGGCATCTGGGTAAATGGTAGGACTTGGGAAGATGTTTCCACTCAGATTGCATGGTGGCTTTTTAGTGGATGGCTGGATTCAGAACTCAATTCCATGGCTCAAATGGATGGAGGCAGCATCTGGGTCTGTGTGTTCTGCTTCCAAAGGCTTGCGAGAGGGTTTCAGGGCTGAAAGATACAAGAACAAGGTCTCCCCCTGCTTTCTGGGTGGACTCTACCAGGAGAGGCAGACAAAAGGTATGGAGAACAAAGGGCAGGAAAAGAATTGGAAGGGGGGTAGCTTGCAGGCAGTTTGAAAATGCTGAAAACTCCAAATAATTTTAAAAGCCTAATATTTTAAGATGTGCAACTTTCCAGAGGTAGGAGAACAATTATTCTAAAATAGATAACATTATTTTAGAGATTAGAAAATGCTTATTTGTTTCAGAAAAGTTTCATAGTAGTTTCACCAGTAAGTGATAGGATAAGAAAAGTAACTTTAAAAAATTATTTCCCCACACAAGCAGACTTGAGTTTCAAAATGCTCTTGTAGATAGACACACATTTTTCAGGAAAAGGATAGATAAAACACATACAGTAAATGCAAGTGAAACTTTTCCAACAGATAAACTTAAAGCAATCCCTCCTGGTAACTTAAGGCTGTTCTTGAGCATACACAGAGAGAAAGGAAAACAAACAAACAAACACAATTCTTTTTCTTCACTCTGTTTGTTGGCCAGACAAACAGAGTGAGGTATTTCCTTTTTGTGGCTTATTTTAAGCAGAATTTCTAGCAGACTTTAAAATTCTTTTTCCTTTGGATTTGAAACAGTTAACAGTTACATTTACCTCTCACACAGACTTTGACAAACATATATACACAAAGACAAGAGAACAGAAGTCTTAGTTTTATACATCCTAGTCATTCCCACCATAAATTTCAGATAACTCAAGTTAGGGAAGGCACACATTTTAAACATACCACGTGGTTGCATAGAGAAGAGAAAGAGAGATAGAGAGAGAGAATCACTATTTCTTATTTTCCTTTTTAAGTACCTTTATTTAGCCAAATTGGTTTCCCAGCAAAGCCCTAAGCAAAGTCTATTTTTCTTTCATACACTACACAATCGAAGTCTCCTTATGAGACTTCTTTCCTAACACAGTCGAAGTCTCCTTGTGAGACTTCTTTCCTAATACAGTCGAAGTCTCCTTGTGAGACTTCTTTCCTAACACAGTCGAAGTCTCCTTGTGAGACTTCTTTCCTACCCTAAAGGGCACTACACAGTCGAAGTCTCCTTGCGAGACTTCTTTCCTAACTTTGCTTTGCTTACAGGGCCTTACCAGCTAGTTGCCCAAATCCAATTCTTTCATTCACTCATTCCATTTCATTTTCACAGTCTCTCCCTTTTCCCTAACAAAAGGTTCTGTGCTCTGGCCAACCCCCATGCTGTCCAGGTTCTGCCAATTAAACAGATCCTTTCTGCGGCTAGGAAAGACCAGAAGGAGCAAAATCCAACTGTGATTGGGAAAAAAAAAATTCTTCTCACTCACCCAAACAGAAATACACACATTTTCTTTGTTCCCCTGGACTTTAAACTTAAAATTTAGAGATACTCACCTTCACCTTCTTTCCAAAGCAGCCCTTGAGCTCAAACTCTCAAAACTCCCTTTACTACCCTAGCTCCACATGGGCAAGGCCTGGGAAACCCATCCACAGACACAAGGGGGTCTGCTGCCGGCAAGATGGGGCTTACCAGTCTCAGTCCATTGGAGAGGTTAGCTTGGAGTCCCATCTGGGTCGCCAAATTGTTAGAAGTAAAGTCTTCATCCTGGTTCATCCAAGCCGGGAATAAATAAGTAAACATGGTGACTGCTTTGGGAAGAAGGTTACAGTTTATTGCAGAAAGATGGTTCTTCAGGGGGAGGAGTGCAGAGGAGAGAGAAGGAGAAGGAAAGAGAAGGACTGAGCACATGGGGCAGTAGGTTTTATATCCCCCCTAGCCTTTTGTTTGGAAGTTTCCTGTTCCTGTGGCATGAACCTTGAGGCTGTTTCTGAGTGTTTGTCTAGGCCTTGATATCTGTGGTTTAATTCTATTATCATATCCTGCGTCCCAGGTGATGGGGCTGACTCCTAGAGTTTGGGTGGGGTGTGCAGATCTTCTCTTTTGTCTTCTTGATTGCTCTGGCTCCAACTTTCTGATGGTTTTACATTTGCATTTGTATGGGCCTAGCTTTGCTTGGGGCAGAGAGATAGATTTAGGGCCAGGTTTGGTTTTAAAAAGTCCTTTTGAGGAAAAATATATTTTTCTGCCCTTTTTAATATTTCTTCTCTGGGCTAACTTTCATCACTTCCTTCCTTCCTTCCTTCCTTCCTTCCTTCTTTCCTTCCTTCCTTCCTTCCTTCCTTCCTTCCTTCCTTCCTTCCTTCCTTCCTTCCCTTCTCTTCCCAGAAGGCAAAAAAGCAGCTGCTGTCAGGTGGAAGAGGAAGCAAGAGGGTGCCCAAGTAGCTGGCATGATGCAAATGCAGAAGGTTCAGGAGGTGGCATGGATGGGAGAGAGTTACTAGAAAAAGTTGTGATTTTTCCTGACAGCTTCCCCCTTGCTGATGCTGCCTGCCAGTTTCCCATAAGCAAAGTCTTTGGGGAAAGTATCAGGCAGTGTCGGCAATCACTAGTGACTTTTAAGGTCCTGCAGCTTCCCCTTAGCCTTATGGGAATCAGTCATAGTTTGTGGAGTGTCCATGACTGTGGCTTTTTGTAAGTAAACCCATTTTAATTACCTTGGTTGAATAATTGTTGCCCTACATTACCCAATTGAAGATTACAAAGTATCAAACAGACACAAGAATTTTAGTAGTACTACTTATAGTTTCTGTATAGATAATTGCTGGTCTTTGTTTTTATAATATTTCTCCTTTCCCAATAAACTTGCCTTAAGAATTTAGCTTTATTGAATTACAAAGGATCTTAATAAAATCTCAACATGGAAGACTGATTGTATGTGCACACTGTTATGTCCCGAGCCTTGCAAACGGCTCGGGCGTTTGCAGGCAGTCCCGGGCAGGTGCAAAGCTGCCCGGGACCAGACAGGCTGTCGCCAGCGCCGTGCGCATGCGCGGGTGCTGGCGCGGGAAAAGTAACCCATTTACCCGGGAGTTGCCTATATAAGAGGCTGCGAGGCGTTTGGGCGAGGCTGAAGCCATCTTCCTGTAAGCTGAACGCTGAATAAAAGAAACTGAGAACTCCAGCTGCTTCTCGTGTCTGTTTCCCGCCACGGACTCAACACTGGCGACGAAGGTGGGATGCCTTGCACTACCTGGAAAGGAAGAAGTGTAAGCTTACCCAAGGAGTCCTGAGCGGCGAAGAAGAGGAACGGCGTCGACTCGGCAGCTGCCCGCCACCCGGTGCGCATTCGGGGGTAGGCTGGCTGATAGACCCGTCTCCTGAAGATCCGAAGATGGCGAAAATCGGAAGGCTTTCGGAATTCGACGTCTCACATCCAGAGCGGTGGGAGTCCTACGTATCCAGAATGGAGAACTACTTCAAGGCAAACCAAGTGAGGGAAGATAGCTTGAAGGCTGCCACCCTGCTTTGCGTTTGCGGCCAAGACGCCTTCGAAATCGCAGAAAACCTTGCAGCACCTGATCCAGTAGAGTCTGTAAGCTACGCAGACCTGAAGAAGCTGCTGAAGGAGCACTTCCACCCCAAGGTGTCCGTTATCTCATGGCGCCACACCTTCGAACAGAGGGATCAACGGTCCGGTGAGTCAGCCAAGGAATACATCGCCGCGTTACGGAAGGCCGCCAAGCCCTGCGAGTTCAAGGACCTCGAGGAACGACTGAGGGACCGATTCGTGTGCGGGTTAAGGCATCGAGAGCTACAACAGAGACTTTTCGCTAAGGAAGAATTATCCTTCCAAGACGCCTTAAGGGAAGTCACCGCAGAAGAAGCAGCAAGCGGCGCCGTCAAGAACATGCGGCCGATCAGAAGCAGTGCAGAGGGTGCGTCCGTGCACCAGGAAGACGTCCGACGAAACTCCGAGGAGGATCCGGATGAAGAAGTCGACCGTCTACACCCCGCGAAGGAAGAGAACCAGAAGGGAAGCTCTTCGGCTCCGCTCAAGTGCATCGGCTGTGGAGGTCGCCACAGGAGAACCGACTGCAAGTTCCGCTCCGCTACCTGCCGGGCATGCGGCAAACAAGGGCACATTGCAGCTGTGTGTCTGGCCCGACGAAAGGCACAACCCCAAGAAGAACGCCTGAAGGGTACCAGACTCCCCAGCCAGAATAGGGTAGGTTTTTGCGCTTCGCGAAGAAGCATCTGTAGGACAGGCACACACAAGCCCATGAAGAAAAAGCTGTCACTCAACGTGAAGCTACAAGGGGTTCCATTATCTATGGAACTAGACACAGGGTCTGCCCTTTCCATCATTTCATTGCATACATTTAGGAAGATTTGTTCCAGTAGTGGGACTAAGGCCAAGTTAAGGCCTTCTGATATTGTATTAACAGATTTTCAGAACTCAAGAGTGTGTGTTAAGGGGGAGGCCACCCTTAACGTGCAATACAAGAGTTTTGAAGGTCCACTAGACTTATTAGTAGTAGGGGGTGAACGAACGAGTCTCATAGGACTCGATTGGTTTGAGGCCCTGGGGATACACGTCACAGGACTCAATAGCTTACAAACACTCGACCTACAGGAAGTCTGCAAAGAATTTGCAGATGTTTTCAGCCCCCAGCTGGGCACATTCAAAGGACCACCTGTGTCCTTAAAGCTAGACCCCATTGTCACTCCCATTAGGATTAAAGCAAGAAGGGTCCCTTTTGCTTTAAAAAGTAAGATTGACACTGAATTAGACAAACTAATCCAACAGGGAATCCTAGAACCTGTTGATTCCAGCCCGTGGGAGACCCCCATTGTCACGCCTCTAAAGGCAAATGGGGACATTCGCATTTGTGCTGATTACAAATGCACACTCAATAAGGCATTGCAGCAACATGCCTATCCTGTTCCTGTGGTCAGTCACATCCTGGCCTCTCTCAAGGGGGGGGCGTGTTTTTGCAAAGCTTGACCTAGCTCAAGCATATCAACAGCTGCCTGTTGATGATGATGCTGCCATAGCTCAGACCATTGTGACCCACAGGGGAGCCTTTTAAGTAAAAAGGCTACAGTTTGGAGTGAATGTCGCTCCTGGGATTTTCCAAAGCGTTATGGAAAACACACTACGAGGTATACCAGGGGTCTGCCCCTACTTTGACGATGTCTTGATTGCAGGAGACTCCACACACCTTCTAGCTGAAAGGCTTAGGGCTGTCCTGTTAAGATTCAGGAAATCAGGCCTCAAGCTCAGAAAAGACAAATGCAAGATTGGGGTGCCTTCTACTGAATTTTTGGGATTCAAAATTGATGCTGCTGGGATTCATCCTGCTGAATCCAAACTAACTGCTATTTTAGATGCACCCAGGCCAAAGTCTAAGGCCGAACTTCAGGCCTTTCTAGGCCTCCTGAATTTCTACAATTCTTTTCTTCCACATAAAGCTAGTGTAGCTGAGCCTCTTCACAGGCTACTAGACAAAAAGGCTGTGTGGCTGTGGTCACAAGCGCATGAGGCTTGCTTTAAAGAAGTCAAGGCCTTGCTCACTTCTAACAGTGTTCTTGCACATTTCAACGAGTCTCTTCCTGTGTGCATCGCTTGTGATGCATCCCCCTACGGGGTTGGAGCTGTCCTGAGTCACCTCAGGTCTGATGGAACTCAGGTTCCTATTGCATAATACTCCAGAACCACTGTCTCTGCGAGCGCAACTACGTACAGATAGACAGGGAGGCTTGGCTTTGTGTTCCGGAATTAAAAAATTCCACGATTCTATATGGCAGGCATTTCACGGTCTTCACTGACCATAAGCCTCTGCTGGGACTGTTTACCACACGTAAGCAGACTCCCCACATCATTTCCCCTAGAATGCTTAGGTGGTCTATTTTTTGTCTGCATATGATTTTTCATTAATCCACAAGCCTGGGAAAGAAATGGGCCATGCTGATGGCCTCAGTAGGTTGCCTCTGCCAGTAGTAGAAGCTGACCCCACACCAGCTGTCAACATTCTATCAATCCAAGCCTTGCCCGAGCTCCCTCTTAGTGCCAGGGATGTTACCACTGAAACAGGTACAGATCACACACTTTCACGTGTCCGCTCCTGGGTCCTGTCCGGGTGGCCTGAGCACTGCCCTAGTCCTGAGTTTCAGAGTTTCTGGTCCAAAAGGAACGAACTGTCACTTTCTCAGGGTTGTCTGCTTTGGGGAAACAGAGTTGTCATTCCCACCTCAATGAGGACTAGGGTCTTAGAATCCCTCCACGAGGGTCATCCTGGCATTGTTCGTATGAAGGCTCTTGCACGAAGCAAATTGTGGTGGCCTGCTTTAGATAAAGATATTGAGGCTAAGGTGCACGCATGCCACCTCTGCCAACGATCTCGCCCAGAGATGCCCCAAGCTCCTGGGCATAGATGGGAGGAAACACAGTCCCCATGGTCTAGGGTGCACATTGACTACGCTGGGCCCTTTCAGGGCCAGTTCTTCTTGGTCATTGTTGACAGCCATTCAAAATGGCTTGAGATTGTGCCTGTCTCATCCACCACCACTGCAAAGACTATTCAGGTACTGAGGGGGATTTTTTGCTGCACACGGGCTGCCAGATGTCATTGTGTCCGACAACGGCCCTCAATTCACCTCCTCCGAATTCCAAGCTTTCTTACAGGCAAACCTGATTCGTCATGCCACGTCTGCGCCTTTTCACCCGTCCACCAA